>NW_018743033.1:931742-990895 GCF_001683475.1 Chenopodium quinoa
AAACCCAAGGACTTCCTAAACAGCCACAACGCTTCTCGCCGAAGTGCCTACGAGCGCTTGGGTGAAAGGGCATTCACAACCGTCTCACTTATCCCGAAGGCTCTCGCCCCGAACTGTCATGCGAAGGGACACCCCTCGCTTCCACCTCTCTAAGAGGGAGAATTGAGGTTTCTTCGGCTCGGCAGAAGGGAAGGTCGTGATGGTTCCCACCAGTTCACCTTTCCAGAGATGGATATTAGAGGAACACGTGCCGACGGTCAAATTCCAGCACACATCACTTACAATGGAACTTCGGATCGAAGGACCACATTGCCTCTTACGAGGGGCACATGTACCTTAACCCCAGGTCCGAAGCTACCTAGTGTAAATACATCCTACGACTCTCAAAGGTGTTGCCCAATCATGGATCACCAAGGGGGTCAAGGAAGGCTCTATAACGGGTTGGAATGATCTTTCCAACAAGTTCAAGAGTAAATTCTCTACGGCTAACCGCCGAGAGAAAATGACCGCAGAGGTGATGAGTCTGTAGCAATTGGAAGACGAAAGTCTCCGAGATTATCTGACTCGTTTCAGTAACGAGTCATCCAGAATCACAAGTCTGGATCAAGGCTGGCCGTATTTACAATGCGGAACGGTCTTCGAGCTGGAAAATTTCTGGACTTCATGGTCATGCATCCACCGCAGACCTTAGAAGAAGCCCTCGATGCTTCGGATAAATTCATCCGGGCCGAGGAATGGAACAAGGCAAAGTCGCATCCCAATCAGGGATTGTGAAGCCAAAAGGCCAACCAGCCGAAGTTCCAGGATCGAGGAAAGGGAAGACGAAAGCCTCAGAACCTCCCTCGACCGCTGAGCCGAAGAAGGACAAGGCCCCTATACAGGGAGGTTCGAATCTTACACCCCTCTTCACCTTACCACGTACTAAAATATTTAGTGCGACGAAGGAAGAGGGAAGATTCAAGAAGTCGAAGCACCTCCTTCGTGGCATCAGAAGAAGGGGAAAGATCAATGGTGCAAGTTCCACGAATCCAGTGGGCATCGCACCGAGGATTGCCTCCAGCTAAAGGACCAGATTGAAGAGCTGGTCCAAAAAGGATATTTAAAGAAATACATCGCGGAGCGCCGCGAAGAAAAAAAAGCCGAGAGAGATTCTCGGCAGGATCTGGACTTCCTCCGAAAAAAAGACAAGCCGAATGGGGGGAAACCCTGACATTCTCACTATTTGTGGAGGAATCTCGCGGAATGCGCTGAAACGCCATTTGGGGTTTAGCCCATAAAATACACATGCCGAATTTCGAAACCACAGTCTCCGGTGCCGAACATGATGTTCACAGCCGAAGACTGCAGGGGGGTGGTGTACCCTCACGACGACCCGTTAGTAATTGTGACGGGAATCGCGAACCACAACGTCTACAGAACTCTTGTGGACGGTGGCAGCGGGCGAATATACTTTTTCGAAAGGCATTCGACCAGCTGAAGCTGGAGAGCAGACACTTAACTCCAGTTCCCTACCCGGTAACTAGGTTCAATGTCTCTTCTTCATACGCAGATGGGAAGATTCTTCTTCCTGTCTCCCTAGGCCGAGACCTAGCAAAACAGTGCATCATGGCCGAGTTCATGGTCGTTGATGTCCCGTCTGTGTACAACGTGATTACGGGGAGACCCTTCGTTCACGATGTTCAAGGAGTGTCTCTACGTATCATCAAACGATGATATACGTTTTAGACGAGGACGCTCCAAAAAAATCTTCGGCAGCCAAAAAGAGGCTCGAAGGTGCAATCACCTCAAACCATCCAAAAGTCGCCGCGACGACAAGAATGATGAGGAAGAAAAAGAAAAAGAAAAAGAAAAGATCGAGGTACTAAAAGGCCTAAGGGATTAAGTGCTTCGGCTTAAGGATCCCTAACCAAAAGATCGTCTTTGGGATTGGAAAGGCTAGTTCTTCGGCTGGGCCGAGAGACTCAAAAGAAGATCAGCCGAAGTCAGGGAGGTCTGCTGATATTGACAGCAGGCCTGAATCCGAAGAATCTGGCTCCAAAGCAAGCGGAGCTAGATGATCAGAAAGAGTCCATACCGTTGACCGAAGGAGATACCGAAAAATGTGTCAGCATCAAACAAGGACTTGATCCGAGTTTTCGGGTTGAGCTAATCCAACTCCTTCGGGACAACCGAGATGTGTTTCGCTTTCTCGGCAGCAGACATGCCCGGGATTGATCCGAACCTCATCTCTCACAAGCTTAACGTTGACCCTACATGTCGGCCCGTTAAGCAAAAGAAGCGGAACTACTCCGCACAAAAGAACCAGATATCGCAGCCGAAGTCAAGAAACTTCTAGATGCGGGGTTCATCAACCTTGCCAATATCCGAATGGGTGGCTAATGTGGTGATGGTTCAGAAGGAAAATGGCACCAGGAGAATGTGCGTTGACTTCACAGACCTAAACAGGGCCTGTCCGAAGACTTTTATCCCTTTCCCGAGAATCGATCAGCTAGTCGATTCAACAAGTGGCCATGCCCTCCTTAGTTTCATGGACGCATTTTCCAGGTACCATCAGATCTTCATGCACCCCGATGACAGAGCAAAACGGCCTTCGTTACGAGTGCCGGGGTGTATAATTACAAGATGATGCCCTTCGGCTTGAAAAATGTCGGAGCGATGTATCAGAGATTGGTGGATCACGTATTCTCCAAGCAGAAAGGCCGCAACATGGAGGTCTATGTTGATGATTCCATCGTCAAAAGCAAAGAGGCTAAAGACCATGTTGCAGACCTGGCCGAAACTTTCGCCACTCTAAGAAAGCATCAGATGAAGCTTAATCCGAAAAAAATGTGTCTTTGGCGTGAAGTCGGGAAATTTTCTCGGCTTCATGGTTAGAAAAAGGGGGATTGACGCCAATCCGCCAAAGTACAAGAAGCCCTCGACCTTCCTTGAGCCGAAAACAAAAGGGATGTTCAGCGTCTTACTGGGAGAATGGCTGCCCTGTCCAGGTTCATCTCAAGGGGCTCGGACAAAGGGTTACCCTTCTTCAAAGCGCTCAAACTTCCAAAATCAAAAGAGCTCATATGGGAGGAAGAGCAGAAAACAGCCTTTCAGCAGCTCCGAGAACACTTAGCTCATCTCCCAACGCTGGCAAGACCAGCCGAAGGAGAAACTTGTATTTATACGTGGCGGTCAGTCCAGCCACATCAGTGCGGTTTGCTGAGAGAAGAAGAAAAAATCCAACAGCTGATCTATTTTGTCAGCCACACTCTAACAGATGCCGAGACCCGTTACCCCTTGCTCAAAAAAGTTGCATACGCAGTGGTGGTAGCGGCTCTAAAATTAAGGCCCTATTTGACTTTCATCAAATAGTGGTCTTAACTGATCAGCCGTTAGAAAAAGTCCTCGGCAAAGTTGAAGTCTGGTAGACTAACAAAGTGGGCTTTTGAGCTCATGAGTTCAGCATAAGTTACCAGCCGAGGGCAGCTATCAAGGCCCAAGCCTTGGCAGATTTCCTAGCCGAGTGCTCTATCAAGGGCACTTGACAAAGGGAAGAAAATTTGGACCGTTTTCATGGATGGCTCAGCAACCGTTAATGGTTCGGGGGCAGGGGTAGTCATTACCTCTCCCGAAGGCAAATCCTTTGAGTATGCACTCAAGTTTTCATTCAAAGCTTCCAACAACGAAGCTGAATACGAGGTGGCAATTACTGGCCTAGAATTGTGCATAGCGCTGGAAGCCGAGCATGTCTGTTTGAAAATAGACTCTCAGCTCGTCGCAAATCAGATTCGAGGCAAATATGAGGCCAAAGAGTCCTCAATGATCTCTTACCTCGCCAAGATCAAAACGGTTATAGCGAAGCTGAGAACTTTTGAAATTGAGATGATCCCAAGGGATCAAAACGCTCAAGCCGATGCACTCTCCAAACTCGCGAGTTCATCTCTCACTGAGCTGAACCGTCCGTAAATGTGGTGCGTCGAGGAAGAAGCATCGACCAAGAGCCCGAGGTTCTTTGTGTTGCAAGCGAGCCGAGCTGGACGGATCCCATCCTTGCTTACAAGCTCCAAGGAGAAACTCCCTGAAGACAGAATCCTTGCTTCAAAGTGAAAAGAATCAGTTCAAGATTCATCGTCTACAACGAGGAACTCCTGAAAAAATCATTTTCTGCCCCACTGCTGAAATGTGGGTCCAACAGATGCAGATTACATCCTTCGGGGAATTCACCTAGGCATCTGTGGAAACCACATAGGGGAAGGACCCTAGCCCATAAAGCATTTAGGGCGGGGTACTATTGGCCAACCATGATTGCTGACGCCAAGGAGCTAGTGAGAAAGTATGAGAAATGTCAAAAATTCGCACCAGTCATCCATCGGCCGTCGCGAAACCTTCAGCCAATCCTAAATCCTCTTCCCTTTGCCCAATGGGGATTGGATATTTTGGGACCTTTTCCTGAAGCTCCTTACCAGAAAAAGTGGCTGATAGTCGGCATTGACTATTTCAGCAAATGGATCGAAGCCGAAGCAGCTTCGAACTTAACTGAGCAAACAGTCAGGAAATTTATCTGGCAGAATATCATCACTCGCTTCGGCATCCCGAAGGTGTTTGTCTTTGACCATGGAAGCAATTCGATAATCTGCCGCTGAAGCGGTACACTGATCAGTTCGGAATAAAATGGCATATTCGGCAGTCTGTCATCCTCAAAGTAATGGCCAAGCCGAAGCCGCAAATAAGCAAATACTCAGCACTCTGAAAAGAGAGTTGAAGATCAAAAGTCCAAGTCGATAGAGGAACTTCCCGGAACTCTATGGTCACTTCGGACAACCGAGAAAGAGGCAACAGGACATTCACCTTTCGAATTAGTGTATGGATCCGAAGCTGTTTTGCCAGTGGATATTGGCTCAGAAAGTCTTCGAGTCAACCAGTTCTCAGCCGAAGAAAATGAGCATCTCATGAAAGAGTCCCTTGATTTCCTAGACGAAATCCGAGATTCGGCCAAAGACAAAATGACAGCATACAAACAAAGAATCAACAAGTTCTATAACCAAAGAGTCAAAGCAAGGCTTCTCAAAGTTGGGGACCTTGTTCTTCGGAATGCTGTCGCTGTCCAAAAAGGTCCCATCCATAGAAAACTTTCGAAAACTGGGAGGGCCTTATGAAATATACGATGAGCTCCAACCAGGAACTTATCGACTTCGGCAATTAGATGGAATTGAGCTGAAAAACCATTGGAATGCTGATGTACTTAAGAGATATCATGTGTAAAACCCGTTGTAGGAGAACAATCTATGTAAGTACATTTTTATTCAATCAATGAAAGGCCTTTGAGCCACCATTAGTCAAAATTTTATTATGTTTTCATTATTTCTGTCTTCATCGTTTTTGAAAAATTCAAGGTTTACACCCGGCGCTGTCCGAAGTATTGCATAGTGATGCACTGTACTTCGGCAAGCCGAAGAACCTGCCAAAATGGGGTAACGAATAGAACCTCGAGGTATTGCATAGTGATGCACTGTACCTCGGACGGATTCGTTACTCTTGGCAAAGAGGTCATAGGCTCATCTACGACATAGCCTAAAATAGAATTGATAAAAGCCTCGAAGTATTGCATAATGATGCCTTGTGCTTCGGCAAGTCAATTCCGGGTGATGATTTCACCTCCGAAGTATTGCATAGTGATGCCTTGTACTTAGGATGATCATTGCCCTGGCACTGTGTCTCAGATAGTCGTTCCCTCGGATGAATTAAAACCAGGCAGAACATAAAAACAAACATAAGTGTTGAGACTGTTATGGTGCAAAAATTTTACTAACCTCAGAACTCTAAAGACCTCATCTCCAAAAATTCTAGGGGGCAAGAGGTACTCACCCATCAAGCTTCAAGCCGAAGCCCATACTTGGAAAAATTTATAGCCAAAACCCGAGTAAAATGAGCAAGGCAAAAAGAATGAGGAGACAGTACATTCAAACAAAGGGAATTCTCAGCCAAGTATTTTCTAAGCCGAAGCTTTACACTCAGCCAAATTTTGAAAGATTCAGAAAAATAACTAAGCCTTAAAGCCACTCAAACAGGAAAAGTGGGAAGAAAAAGCTGAAATTCTACTTCATCATTCAGAAAAGTTGGGACTACAAATATCAAGTTCCGAACATTAAGAAATTCAAAGTCGGCAGCCGCCCACAAAGCGGAAAACACAGCTGCGAAAAGTACACAAAAACAGTTAAAAGTTTGTACAAAGGTAGCTGAAGATAAAAACACAGGCAAAAACAGATGCGGCATTCACAAATTAAGCACAGGTTGATCCGCACGATTCTGAAGACGGCTGCCCGAGTTCCTATGCTTCAGCATCAGTACCAGCATCAGCAAGGGGAACTTGAGAAAGCGCAGCCCCGGCCGAAGATGAGGCAGGGAGGGCAGACTCCTGTTCTGGCTTCTCAGCCTCTTCTTTTCCTTTCTTGGTCGAACCTCCGCCTCGGCTTGACGAACCAGGAAAGCCACATCAGTTGGGCTAGCCTGGGTCATATGAGCATCTCAGGATCCATGGACCAATCCTCGACTTGGTCCCAGTTGATTTCAGGCTAAATATGAAAGGCCAATCGCCGAGCAGTCTTCCAGCCATTTCAAAGCCTCAGCATATTGTTCCTCGGCGTAAATCTAAGTCTTCAACATTTTTGCGCAGCTTCGAGCTCTGTCTTGGCTTGGATGGATCCGTCTTTCTTAGCCTGCTGCTTGTCCTTCAGCCTCTTAACCTCAGCTTCAAGCTCAGATTGCTTGTCCTTAGCTTCATCTTTGATGCGAACAATCTGGCTTTCATAAACTAAAGCTTGGAGACGCCGAGTCTCAACCTCTCTCTTCACTCTGTCTTCAATACGGGCTTTGAAGTCAGCAATATCAGCCCCGTATTCCTAGATTAGAGCATGGCCTTCATCCTACCATGGAAAACGGTCTGCTCCAGGTCTTGACAAAAGGAGAGAAAATTATCGTTCATGGTCTTCATCTCCATCTTCAAAGCCGAGGCTTCATCTTGGCATTCATCTGCTTCAGCTCCGCAAGCTGAGCCCACATTCAGCCTCTTCAGCCTTGTCAGCTTTAGCTTTCAGCTCGTCGTTCATTTCCACAGCAAGGAAATGGTTGTGAACAACTTGCAAAAATTGAAATAAAAGTTAGCCAAAGCTAAGAACTTAGCAGATTTTTTGTGGGTGTAGAACCTCAAGCCGAAGTTCTATACAGAAATGCAGAAAATCAGAAGTCATAGCAAAGGCAAAAGAAAAACTTGAAAGCTAAGTCCAAAAGCTCACCTACATCAGCAATTTTTGGTTTTCCAAAAAAGGGTTCGGCACTTTCGCAAGCGGATCGGACGCCCTAGAAGCCGCACCTACCATCCAGGCTCTAGCCCTGTCCAGCGCTGACAAGTTATCCAGATCGCCGAAGTACTCATTCACTGAGTCCCGTTTAGACTCAAAAAGAGTTCGTGCATATTCTGGATAGGTACTAAGGGCGTGGAGTCGAACCTCATCTCAGAGGACTCAAAGGTCCTAAAGGAGCCAACAGCCAAGGTAGACGGCACATCGTTTTTGGGTTCTTCTATTTTCTCCTCTACCTCAGCCTCCTTCGGCCTGTCCTCATTCGCAATAAGCGCTTCATCTTCAGCATTGACTATCAACGCATCGGCCTCTCTCCGGGCCTCTTCAGAAGTGGCTTCGGCCATATGGACCGGAGAGAGAGGGGGAGTTTGCAGAATGATTACTCCCTCAACGGCAGCTTCGGGAGGCGGAGGAGTGACCTCCTTGGCCTCTTCCTGCTTGTCCTCTTCAAGACAAGGCCTCTTCTCCGGAATTAGGGAGCCAAAAACTCTCCCAGCCTGACAAGCCTCCTCTTTCTTCTTTCGTCGGCCATTCCTTCTTCTGGAGAGTCTGGAACGGGAATGCTTCGGCGGGGTCTCCTTTTTGCACTTCCTCTTCGTCACACTGAAGCAGAATAGAAAAAAGGGGGCAGGGATCAGTAGAAGCAAAAAAAAAAAAAAAAAAAAAAAAAAAAAAAAAGAAAGAGAGAAGTAAACTTCAAGTCGAAGCTTAATACTTAGATGAATTTTCACAAGTTGAAAGATTTAAGTGGAAAAAGCAACATGCATCTGAAGTTCTACACTTAGCAAAATTCTTACAAGTTAAGAAAGCTATGTGTAACATGTATACTCAAACTGAAGAAAGTAAAGAACTGAAGATCTACACTCAAGCAATTTCTCGCAAATTGAGAAAGCAGTAAAAACTCACTGAATTATCTAGCAAGTGCTCGTCTTCGGAACCTTCTTCCTCTTTGGCTCCCTCTCCTCTTGGTTCAGCAACCGAGGCAGAGGGCTTTTTTCATGTTGAGGAGCAGAAGAAGCTTCAGCGGCAGCAGCAACTTCTTCAGCCGAGTGAAGGAAGAAAGGGTCAATCTTTTGATGCCAAGCCTTCTGCCTCTAATACTCTAAGGCGCTGACAATTTGAAGTTTTCTCGGCTGAAAGGAAAGGGGCCGATCTTTAGACTCGGTGATCTTCGGCGTTGGTGAATGGGACCCTTTCCTCACTTATCCCAAGCACCTCGTAGTCAACGCTTGAGTTCCCTTCGTATAACTCTGAAAAGTCAAAGAAAACGAGGATGAGTTCAGCTGAAAAAGTTAAGATTCACAAGTCAGTAAGCAATAAAGAATAAAACATAAAAAGGCTTCGGCCCCAGCCGAATCCCTTACCGCCTTGGTATCTTCGGCTGAGGCCGACAACAGCGAGCATCTTCTCTTGGAAGACGTAATGGAAGCAAGGCAACCAGGTACTCGGCACATTGGCCATTCAGCTAGTAACGACCATCTTATTTCGGCCAAACAGCTCCATTTAGCGATGATCAAGGTCAATGAATTCATCAGGGCCGATGCTTGACATTTCAGGATCTGGTTTTCTCAGATATCGGGAGCCCCGAAGTAGTTCGGATGAGCTTCATCAGAGGGTGCTCGGACCCAGATCCATTGCCCTCTCCAATTTTTATCCGAAGTGTCATTCGGATAAGATGTTAGAAATCCCTTCTCATCCTCTATCAGCCACCACCCAGGGTCGTGCCACTTATTAGATTGGATGTTCGGCATAAGTTTGTGAATGCACCGAAAACAGTGAACGCTCGGCTCAAATCCATAAAATTAACAGACCCAAAGATAGGTCATAATTCTTCGAAGGCTCACTGGGGTCAGCTGAGGCAAGGATATGTTGTATCCATTCAGCAATTTGATGACAAAAGAGTGAACGGGAAATCAAAGCCCGTTTTGCAATTGCCAAGTGTAAACCCCAATATACTTAGGCGGGCGATGAATCCTATCATTGGCACTAGGCATTGCCGTAATAGACCTCGAGTTGTTCGGCAAAATGGTACTGGGCATCATTCTCAATCCACCAAGAATAGGGCGCAGCATTCATAATGCCCTCATTCTCCCTAACTTCAGTCCACTCCCGCTCTTCGGGAGTCAGCGGCCTGGATGCCGAAGCCTCACTTCAGCCAGAGGTACTGGCCTCAGTTGAACCTCTAGGTGGAATGCTGATCAGAGGCACTACACTCAATGCAGCACCACTCGAAGCGGCGGCTGGCGCAACCCCAGCATTAGGGTTCTGGCCACTGAGAGGGGCATCATCGCCAAAAGGGCGATTCCGCCTCAGAATTAGTTGCGGCACCTCTTCTTCTTCTTCCTCGGCGCTTGATTCGGGCCTGACTGGCTCTTTTCCCCGGTCGCCGGCCATTTGTCGGTTGAACGGAAGTTCGAAAGGACGCAAAAAGGGGGAAAGCTCTAAAATCAAGGAAAGTTGAGGAGATTTTAGAAAAAATTACCTCGATTAAATGCCGGATTCGCCGATCTGTGCGTTCGGAGCAACGAATTTCGTCCAAAAGCCTCGGATTGTGGGATTTATGTGCGAAATAGATTCGAATGCGGGAGAAAACTTAGCGAAATGCGGGTTTGTTTGTGCGAATTTGAGTAAGGTGAGGAAGGATTAAGGAATGAGTGGCTTAAATGTCCTCTGGAAACAAGTTTTTCGAGGTTCACACCGATTAATAACCGCCTTAATCCCACTTTATTCTATACCTGTTCGTATTCTCCTCCAATCAATGCTCACTAATCTACTCCACTTCCCCATTACTTCCAATTATTCTCCAGTTAACGGTTATTAGTGACAATAACCTCCCAACTTCTCCTAATTCAAATTATTTTCATTTACTTCCCTCCAAATTTCTCGAAAATCAGAAAACCCGACCCATTATCCTCACGAATCGGGTCTGGGGGGTAAGTTGTTTGGGGTCCAAATAACTTTTATTTGGGCCCAGTCCATAAATGAAAATAACCAAAGCCCATTGGCAAGGTTCAACCCTCCTCTTTTAATTGTTTATGGCTAGACTCTAGTTTAGCCATTTATCCCTACACCCCCCCTAAACGACGCCGTACCACACATTCCAGTAAATTCCCTCTAAAACTGCCAGTAACTTCCCACTACCCCACCCATATATATATATAATTAAAAAAAAAAACTTTTCAAATAATCACATTTTCTTTCTCATCCTCTTTCTCCAATTTCTCACTCAACCTCCATTTTCTCTCTCTACTCCATTTTCGTACATTCAATTAGCAAGTAAAATTGTCTAAAATGTCCGACAAAAGAGACGAAATTGCACAATCTCGACAAATTTCAACAACAACAAACCAAAAATCTGATGAGAAGTATGTTTTACATGTTTAGTGTAAAATTAATTGAAAATTGCGAAACAAAACCCTAATTTTTTGGTATTTTTTCTTTTTGATGATGCTTCAGGAAAAAATTTGAAAATACTGGAGTTCCAGAACAATCAAAGTAAGTATTACTATTTTTTTTGGAATTATAAGCATAAATTTATTTAAATTTGCTCATATTTAAACAAGTTACTGTTTAATTTCAAAATAAACATAATTTTCCTCTATTTCTGAGACGATAATAAAAATTTAAACAAGTTACTGTTAATATTGGAATGTATGCATAATTTTGATTAAATGATCAACCAAAAAAATATAAAGTATAGTATTGTGAAATATAATGAACAAATACAAAACAATATATGTTCAAATTGGATTGTGTGCATATATGTGTGCATATATATGTATACATATGTTCAAATTTGTATATTATGTGTACAGCATGCAATTTATGTTTGTTTCTAAATTGTTCATTTCTAAATTTATGTGTATACATTTACTGACATATTAATTGTTCATGTCTAAATTCCATTTTGTACAAATAGAAAACATATACTTTATTCATCTGTGTAGTAAAATGAACATTTACAAAACACTATATTGTCAAAATTCATATTATGTTATATATCCATATATGTGTATACAAACGTTCATTGCTACAACTATATTGATCATTTATATGAACTATTTTGTACATTTGTCTAACATAGAAACATCATGTCAATTTTTATGATTTACAATATTAATTTACATTGTAGTGATGTACCATTTAAAGTGATACACTTGATGCAATTTGACAATGGAATGTTCAATCCTTATCCTATAATTCATGAGAGAAAAGAATGTTCTGAAATAGACAACAAATTGGATAGAAATGAAGTTATAAAAAAGTGGGAACCCTATTTATTAGGAGACAACCTACATCCCAAGTAAGTTGATATACTTACAAATATTCATATATGTAATATTTAATGTACAATCATTTACTTCAATACTTAATCTCATAATTGAAATAATTTGTAAAATTTTAGTGAACCAAAAAAGTTGAAAGTGAAATTTATAATGTCAAGATCAAGGCCAGAGAAAAATCAATCAATAAGGTATAAATACTTAATAAAAATTCAATAATTAATTTTTATACAGTTACATAATCATACTTTTATGTATTAACATTCGAAAAATTTCAGTGAACAAGAGAAGGAAACTTCAAAAATAGATGATGCATCAACAAATCAAGGGTGTATTCTACCTCAATGTGTTTAACGTTCATTTATTTCTTAGTTGTCATACATAATCTAATGATTTGCATTCTCAGAAAAAAAAAACAACTGAAGAGGAAGCAAAAACTGATCACCTACAACAAGAAAAGGCTGGATCAGAATTAGTGAATACAGGGTATTTGATTCCCATAATGTTCATTTTCATATTACTTAATAAACATTTTTAATTATTTGAAATTAATTGATTTTCAGAAATCAATCACCTAAGAAAGACACAAGAGAGGTTGAACAACAACAACCAAAAAGGATGCAGCAGGTGATAGGCTTATCGCGTACCTAACAAAAATAACCTAACTATTCCTTCTAACTGTGTAGTAGGGCAAGTAAGGATCGAATCCCAAGAGACTATGGTTCATTCAATTAATCAGACTCAATTAATCACTAAGCACGTCACCAATCAATAATGGATGATAATAATCAACTAATATATTAAATAACACAATTAACTAGAGGAAATATTAATCAATAAACTAAAGCATCCAAGATCAAGCATTACCACGATTATGATTGATAAACTAATAAATCTACCCCCAATATATAAATCAATTGACAAGAAGAAAAGCAATCCCTAATAATAATACCAAAGGTCTCTTCCAAGTTATCAATGGCTTCCCAAATTAACTATCAAGCCTACTTCCGTGGAATCAAGCGAATAAGGGACATTAAACACCATGCCTAGATTCCTAATTATTCAATCATCTACTTCCGTGATGATCTTCAAACCCTTAATTGGAATAACCTAATCCCGTTAATACCCAACTTCCGTTGCAATAAGAACAAAGGGATGATAACAATACTAATTATTCCTAATCTAGTATTGGCATAAACACAATCAATTAAGCATGTCAATTGGGATTATTATTGGGGAATTTAAAGATCTACTTTATACATCAATCATAATCGAGCTTAGCAAGATCCCGGATTAAGGAAGACTACTCACACATCATAATAAAATCAAAATCAAGTTCAAAAACAAGAAACAGTAAAGAAAACATATTTTAGAGAACAGTGAATATCAGAAAAGAGTGAAGTAAGATAAATACCAATTACTCCAATTGAAAGAACTCAAATTGTTGATGAACAATTGATTAATCTGGGATTAAAAGATTGAAATTGCTTAAAGGAAATAAAACTAGGGTTCTTGAGAGTTTTCTAGGGCTTAAGGAGAAAAAACTAATGAAAAACTCTCTTTAAAAGTTAATTACAAAAGGTATTTATACCCCAAAAGATAGAAATTCGGAAATAGCTGAAATCGCGCAATCTTGAACATCGCCCGGTCAGACCGGGCAAACCTCGCCCGATCGGCGGAGGAAGGCTGCGTAAAATACGACAGTTTTCCTTCTTTGCCCGGTCAGACGGGCGAACCTCGCCCGGTCGGGCGCGCGTAACACGTTTCCAGAATTGCATCTTCATAACTTGACTTCTTCATCGCCGGTCTGACCGGGCGAAGCCTGCCCGATCGGGCGCGCGTTGCACCGTTCAGAATTGGGCTTCTTCCTGTGAACTCTTCATTGCCCGGTCTGCCCGGGCAAGCCATGCCCGGTCGGGCACTCCACATAAATTGCAGTTCTTGGCTATCAACTCTTCCGAATCTACTAAAAAACACGTCCAATTGCCTAGAAACGCTTCATATTCTGAAAAGCTTACTAAAACAATCGAATACACTAAAGAAGAGATTGTTAGCAAGAAATGGCTCCGTAGAGCTCAAAACCATATAAAATTACTAAGTAAAACCGGGGAAAACCATTGTATAAAACACGTATATCAAATTCCCCAAGCTAAACCTTTGCTTGTCCCTAAGCAAAGCAATGAATAAATAAATCAATACTTCACCCCAAAAGCAATTCAAATCAATAAATACGATTAAAGGTAAACTCGACAGTTATGCATCAAAGTCAACCAATCAAATCCATCTGACTACTCATCCTGTCTGACAATAGTCAAATAGAGCAAACCACAAGAGCATATAGAATTCAAGACTAGTGTTCACACACTCAACTCTCATTTATGTGGCGAGTAAAAGATATACTCGATCGCTCTCCATCCAACTCCTTTAAATGTGAACAATGCCCTCCCAAACTCACGCACTCGTGTGTTTAAAGAAAACAAGCACTCAACCTAGCAGTCGACTCGAAATATATCAATCATTCTTTGCATTGGAAAACAACTAATTTCACATTCACACAACTCTATGCACAAAGGTCAGAAGGTCTTCAAAGCTTGTAATGTAAGGCTAGGATAAAAGGTAGGAAATATTTGGGAAAATGTAAGAGTAAAGCTATGCTTAAGGGAGCCAAAATCCTAATAAATAAAACCAAGGTCAAAATGAATTAATGACCAAATCATCTCCAACACAACTCAACTCTACCAAAAATTCACCAAACATCCAATTATATTAAAAATTTCCAACACTTAAAATTTCACTCATATATACAAAATATAAAATTATAGAACTTGAGTGAACAAACAAACTTTGAACTCTCCTTTTTTTTCTTTGAGCAGCCTTCAATTAGAACACTTGAACATTGAAACAATTTTTTTCTTTTGCTCTTTCTTTTCCCTTTTTTTCATCTCACATTGGAATTTTTTCTTTGCACAATAAATTTTCAATTTTTTCAATCCACAACAATAAGAACAAATAAAAACTTCTCAATCCACCCAAAAATTGTGCAGATTACATGCACACTACAACTCCCTCACCTCACTCACTATTAGCTCCCCAAGCCAAGCTTGGGACTAGTAACCAATGGGGCTTAAATAGGCTTGTAATGTGGCAAAATAAACAATAAAAGGGCACAAGCAACAACATGGGTAGCAAGAAGGGAACAAATGTATCTAATATCGTCTGAAAGCCACCTAGAGGAACAAATGCCTTCGTCCTCCTCAATGTGCATATTAATGAGTCATGCAAACATTACTCAAAGTTATAAACCAATACTCAACTTCATTGACATACCAGGAACTAACACACATTCCTAACCAAATCAACTAGTCAAGCACTATATTTACAAGTAGTTGGGCAAAATTGACTCATGTTAAGACATCCAAGTAATCAAACATCAAATCGTGGCTAACCTATCCACAATACTCGTCATCATATACCAAGAATTAAAACAATTTTCATGAATGGGGCACAGGGAAGCATGATTTATTATTCATTGGATCGTATTTTTTGTATGTTTTTTTTTTTTTTTTTTTTTTTTTTTAAAAAACAACTAAAATAACTACACTAAAATAAAACAAGAAAGATAAGAGAGATAAGGAGAGAGAGAGTACCACATGTACGAAGCAACTCCCCCAAGCTAAATGCGGCAATGGCCTCATTGCAGCGTAAGGAGAGCATAGGAATCTCGACGGCTCCTCAAAAAGAATCGGGTTGCCTCCCGCAAGCGCTTGTTTAGAAGGTCATTAGCTTGACCGTATTCATCCTCATTGAGTTTGTGGTGAGGAAGAGAATGTGATATCTGACTTTTCTTCAATAGGATCTCCCGCTCGATAGTGCTTCACCCTTTGTCCATTGACTTTGAAGGTGCCCCCGGTGTTGTTCCATAATTCAATGGTGCCATAAGGATATGCTTTGTAGACCGTGAAAGGGCCCGACCATCTTGACCTGAGTTTCCCTGGAAATAGTTTCAACCTTGAATTGAATAGAAGGACTTGCTCTCCTTCTTTGAATTCTCTTCTTATGAGGCCTTGTCGTGCCACCTCTTTGTTTTCTCCTTATAAAGCTTTGAACTCTCATAGGCTTCGAGGCGGAGCTCATCTAGCTCATTCAACTGCAATAGCCTCTTCTCTCCCGCGGCCTTAGCGTCAAAGTTTAGGCTTTTGATGGCCCAGAATGCTCGATGTTCTAGCTCGACGGGTAAGTGACAAGCTTTTCCGTATACAAGTCTGTACGGGGTTGTACCTATTGGAGTTTTGTAAGCTGTTCGGTAGGCCAAAGTGCATCATCAATTTTGTCAGCCCAATCTTTCTCGTTCTTGCAACTGTTTTCTCTAGGATGGACTTTATCTCTCGATTTGATACCTCTACTTGGCCACTGGTTTGGGGGTGATAGCCAATTCCAAGTTTATGCTGCACTCCATATTTCTTCAACATTGCTTCGAATCGGCTCTCCATGAAGTGTGTTCCCCTGTCACTAATCAACACACGTGGGATACCAAATCTATTGAAAATGTTTTTCTTGAAGAATTTACTTACCACACGGGCATCATTGCTTGGTGTAGCAATGGCCTCAACCCATTTTGACACGTAGTCAACGGCTACCAAAATGTATCGATTCCCCTTAGAGGAAGAGAAAGGGCCCATGAAATCTATCCCCCACACATCAAACAACTCGACCTCGAGTATGTTGGTGAGTGGCATTTCGTTCCTCTTGGAAATATTTCCCGTTCGTTGACAACGGTCACAGGCCTTGACATAGGAGTACACATCCTTAAACATAGTGGGCCAGTAAAATCCGCATTGTAGGATCTTCGCACTTGTTTTCGAGGGGCCTGCATGTCCACCACAAGGTAAGTCATGGCAATGAGAAATTATATTGCTTACCTCACATTCGGGAATGCACCGTCTGATCACTGCATCGGCACATAGTTTGTACAAGAAAGGGTCTTCCCAAAAGTGTCGGTGTGCCTCATAAAGGAATTTCTTCCTTTGTTGATAGGAGTACCCGTGAGGCAGTGTACCTGTAGAAAGATAGTTAGCTAAATCAGCATACCAAGGAGATTCAACCTGTAAAAGAGCTAACAAACGCTCAGCGGGAAAAGAGTCGTCAAATGGGAGGTTATCCTCATCCTCCTCATCAAGGAGGAGGCGAGAGAGATGGTCTGCGACGACATTCTCTGTCCCCTTCGTATCTCTGATCTCTATATCATAATCCTGCAATTGGAGGATCCATCTAAACAACCGCGGCTTGGCATTGCTCTTGCTCATCAGATATTTCAATGCCGCATGATCTGTATGGATAATCACTTTTGACCCAACTAAATAAGAATGAAACTTATCTATTGCATATATGACAGCTAGCATCTCTTTTTCAGTAGTTGCATAATTCATTTGAGCAGGGCTAAGAGTTTTACTAGAGTAATATATAGCATGCAATTTCTTATCCTTTCGTTGCCCCAGGACGGCCCCTATCGCATAATCACTAGCATCGCACATGATTTCAAAGGGTAGGGCCCAATCCGGGGGTTGCATAACAGGAGCAGAGGTTAAGGCTTCCTTCAACCTGTTAAAAGCTTCAAGACAAGCATCATTAAAATCAAATTGGGCGTCCTTAGCTAACAGTTCGGTTAAGGGTCGAGCAATTTTTGAAAATCCTTGATAAACCTGCGATAAAAACCTGCATGGCCAAGAAAACTTCGTACTCCTTTCACAGAATTTGGAGGGGGAAGTTTCTCTATTACCTCTACTTTGGCTTTGTCCACTTCAATCCCTTTGTTTGAAACTACATGGCCTAAAACGATTCCCTGTTGTACCATAAAATGGCACTTCTCCCAGTTCAATATCAGATTGACATCCTGGCATCTATGGAGCACCTTTGTTGGATTATCAAGGCAAATATCGAAAGATGAACCATAAACAGAAAAATCATCCATAAAAACTTCCATAGAATTTTCTATGAGACCTGAGAAAATAGCCATCATACACCGTTGGAACGTGGCTGGGGCATTACACAGTCCGAATGGCATTCTGCGATATGCGAAGGTGCCATATGGACATGTGAATGTAGTCTTTTCCTGATCACAAGGGCGGATGGGGATTTGAAAAAAACCGGAATATCCATCCAAGTAACAGAAAAAGGAATGGTTAGCCAATCGTTCGAGCATTTGATCAATGAAAGGCAAGGGGAAATGATCTTTACGGGTGGCTTTATTTAATTTTCTGTAATCAATGCACATCCGCCACCCTGTAACAGTTCTTGTGGCAACAGGCTCGCCTTTGTCATTCTTGACAACTGTCATACCTCCTTTCTTTGGTACTACTTGTACAGGACTAACCCACTTACTATCTGAGATAGGGTAGATTATTCCTGCAGCAAGCAATTTGAGAACCTCTTTCTTGACTACCTCCATCATAGTTGGATTTAGCCTTCTTTGAGGTTCTCTAGAGGAGGCATGATCGTCCTCAAGAATGATCTTATGCATACAAAAAGAGGGATTAATACCCTTGATATCATCAATGGTATACCCAATAACATTTCTATATTTTCTTAAAACAGCGAGAAGTTTCTCTAATTCAATGTTATTAAGCTCAGCATTAACAATAACAGGGTATGTATTTTTAGGACCAAGATATGCATATTTAAGATTAGATGGAAGGGGTTTCAACTCTACCTCGGGAGGCGTCGAACTCTCCCCAACACTCGATGTACTAAGGACTTCCTTGACTGGAGCGATGATTGGATTAGCTTTTGCGTCTTCTAGTAGCCTCGTGTACTCCCTTACTTCCCAATCTTCATCATGGATACTCCCTATCAACACCGTTTCAAGAGCATCTTCCTTTTTGATCAGGGGAAGTTGTTCTTGTTGTAGATCATCGAGGACATCCACTTGACAAATAGTCTCACCCATAGACGGATTTCCCATAGCATTCAGTAATGAATACTCCATTTTCTCATCCCCTACTTCAAATGTTATTTTCCCATTCTTCATGTCAATAATTGCACCTGCAGTAGCTAAGAATGGTCTACCAAGAATAATAGGGACATGGGCATCTTCTTCCATTTCCATAACAACAAAATCACATGGAATAAAGAATTTACCAACTCGCAATGGAACATCTTCAAGTATACCGAGGGGAAATTTAACTGACCTGTCTGCAAGTTGCAGAGATATCCTTGTAGGCTTTAGCTCACCCATTTGAAGCTTTTCGCAGATGGAGAGCGGCATAAGGCTTACACTTGCACCAAGATCGCATAGCGCTCTATTGATCTCTATATCTCCGAGCTTCACTGGGATTGAATAGCTGCCTGGATCACCTAGTTTCTTAGGAAGAGTGTTTTGCAGAATGGCACTACATTCTGCAGTTAGAGAAACAGTAGCATTCTCTGCAAGCTTCTTCTTGTTAGATAGCATGTCTTTCAAAAACTTTGCATAAGAAGGCATTTCAGAAATTGCATCCAAGAACGGTATATTAATGTGAAGTTTCTTAAGGATGTCTAGAAATTTACCGTACTTTTTCTCTAACTTAGCCTGGGCTAACCTCTGTGGGAAAGGGACTCTTGGCATGTATGGGGCGAGAGGTGGGATCGGTTCCCGTGGCTTTTCTTGAACATCATTCCTTGGAATTAGGCTGTCTGGATCTCCCGCCCGGTCGGGCAGTGATTGCCCGGTCTGACCGGGCGAAGAAGAGCTGCTTATGTTCTTCTGTTTGTCTGGAATTTCTTCTTGCGCCCGATCGGGCGGACCTTGCCCGGTCTGACCGGGCGAAGAAGAAATTCGCACAGTCCCCTGTTTTTCGTCGACTGCTTCTCGCGCCCGATCGGGCGGACATTGCCCGGTCTGACCGGGCGAAGAAGAATTTTGCAAAATCCCCTGTTTTTCACTCATTCCCTCAATATCTATCGTTGATGGTTCCCTTACGGGAAGGTCTTCCAACTGTTTTCCACTCCTTAAAATTACAGCATTCATGTGCCCCTTTTGTGGTTGCTCTGTTTGGCCAGGAAACGTACCTGGTGTTTTTGAAGATTGGCCGACTTGATGAGCAAGTTGGCTTATTTGATTTTCCATGAGCTTATTCTGGGCTTGTAACTGTTGGATGGAATTATTTGTGGTGTTGATGAAGTTCTCCATCATTAGTTCGAGATTGGATTTTTGAGGGAGTGGTTGCATAGGTTGCATGGGTTGTTGTACTAGGGGTGGTCTTGGTTGAAAACCAGGTGGATTATAATTGTTGTTTCGAGGTGGGGGCGGAGGTGGATTTTGCTGGGCCTGGGTGTTTTTGTATGAGAAATTTGGGTGATTCTTCCAACCTTCATTATAAGTATTAGAATGGGGATCGTATGGTCTTTTAGGGTTGGAATTGTAGAAGGCATTGGCTTCCTCAATTGATACCTCATTCGAATTTCGTGGGCAATTAGGTGCGATGTGACCTTGAGTATTACACATTTGACAAGTTTCTAGCACATTATTAGAAGATCCAGTTTGTAATCTATCGAACTTGCTTGAAAGTGCCTGCACAGAACTAGTTAAAAGAGTTAGAGCATCAACATCTAATTTACCTCCTTTCTTGACACTATTTCGGCCGCCTGGGTGATAGTTGTCATTGGCTGACATCTTCTCAACCAGCTCCTTTGCTTCGGTTGGATTTTTAGTTAAAAGGGAGCCTCCAGATGCGGCGTCGATATAGATCCGGAATTCATGGGTTAGACCGTTATAAAAGGTTTGGATTAACATCCATTCAGGTATGCCATGATGAGGGCACTGTCTCTGTAATCTCTTGAATCTCCTCCATGCGTCATATAAGGATTCTTCATCTGATTGCCTGAAAGTGGATAGCTCGTTCCTTAATCTTGCAGTCTTTTCTTGTCCCAAGAACTTGACCAGAAAAGCTTTTACTAGTTTATCCCATGTATCAAAGGAACCAGAACCCTCATCTCTTAACCATTCCTTCGCCCTATCCCGTAATGAGAATGGAAAAAGGCGAAGTCTAAGAGCATCATCTGTAACACCATTCAGCTTCATAGTGTCACACTTTTCCAAGAAACCATCTATATGATTCACTGGGCAATCAAGAGGTGTGCCAGCAAATGAATCATTGGATATGAATTGAATAAACTGCGGTTTCAATTCAAAATTCTGAGCGGTGATAGGTGGTCTAACAATGCTAGAAAGGAGTCCGGTTGTTGTGTCAGGGATACCGTACTCCAAAAGAGACTTTGTTGCTTGGTCTTCCATATTTCTGTTACCTGCTCTTCTTCTACTTCTTCGTCTTCTTGCAGTCGCTTCAATTTCTGAATCGAGAGGCACTAAGTCGTCTGACCCTGAGCGACGTGTTTGCATACAACAAAGAACTAGGCAAAGAACATCAAAAACACAGGAGGCAATAGCCGAAGCAACAAACAACGCTTAGTAAAAACGAATCACGGAAAATCAATATGAAACCGTTAGTCCCCGGCAACGGCGCCAAATTTTGATAGGCTTATCGCGTACCTAACAAAAATAACCTAACTATTCCTTCTAACTGTGTAGTAGGGCAAGTAAGGATCGAATCCCAAGAGACTATGGTTCATTCAATTAATCAGACTCAATTAATCACTAAGCACGTCACCAATCAATAATGGATGATAATAATCAACTAATATATTAAATAACACAATTAACTAGAGGAAATATTAATCAATAAACTAAAGCATCCAAGATCAAGCATTACCACGATTATGATTGATAAACTAATAAATCTACCCCCAATATATAAATCAATTGACAAGAAGAAAAGCAATCCCTAATAATAATACCAAAGGTCTCTTCCAAGTTATCAATGGCTTCCCAAATTAACTATCAAGCCTACTTCCGTGGAATCAAGCGAATAAGGGACATTAAACACCATGCCTAGATTCCTAATTATTCAATCATCTACTTCCGTGATGATCTTCAAACCCTTAATTGGAATAACCTAATCCCGTTAATACCCAACTTCCGTTGCAATAAGAACAAAGGGATGATAACAATACTAATTATTCCTAATCTAGTATTGGCATAAACACAATCAATTAAGCATGTCAATTGGGATTATTATTGGGGAATTTAAAGATCTACTTTATACATCAATCATAATCGGGCTTAGCAAGATCCCGGATTAAGGAAACTACTCACACATCATAATAAAATCAAAATCAAGTTCAAAAACAAGAAACAGTAAAGAAAACATATTTAGAGAACAGTGAATATCAGAAAAGAGTGAAGTAAGATAAATACCAATTACTCCAATTGAAAGAACTCAAATTGTTGATGAACAATTGATTAATCTGGGATTAAAAGATTGAAATTGCTTAAAGGAAATAAAACTAGGGTTCTTGAGAGTTTTCTAGGGCTTAAGGAGAAAAACTAATGAAAAACTCTCTTTAAAAGTTAATTACAAAAGGGTATTTATACCCTCAAAAGATAGAAATTCGGAAATAGCTGAAATCGCGCAATCTTGAACATCGCCCGGTCAGACCGGGCAAACCTCGCCCGATCGGGCGGAGGAAGGCTGCGTAAAATACGACAGTTTTCCTTCTTTGCCCGGTCAGACCGGGCGAACCTCGCCCGGTCGGGCGCGCGTAACACGTTTCCAGAATTGCATCTTCATAACTTGACTTCTTCATCGCCCGGTCTGACCGGGCGAAGCCTGCCCGATCGGGCGCGCGTTGCACCGTTCAGAATTGGGCTTCTTCCTGTGAACTCTTCATTGCCCGGTCTGCCCGGGCAAGCCATGCCCGGTCGGGCACTCCACATAAATTGCAGTTCTTGGCTATCAACTCTTCCGAATCTACTAAAAACACGTCCAATTGCCTAGAAACGCTTCATATTCCTGAAAAGCTTACTAAAACAATCGAATACACTAAAGAAGAGATTGTTAGCAAGAAATGGCTCCGTAGAGCTCAAAACCATATAAAATTACTAAGTAAAACCGGGGAAAACCATTGTATAAAACACGTATATCAGGCCTAATTGGAAGTAAAACCTCGACCCTCCAAGGGATTTCAAACACCAAATCAATCCACTATAATAGGGCAAACTCTCCTAGTTACAACCTATTATAATCAGACCTTTCTCACAAGTTCCAGACTGAACTTGCTACACAGTAGAACCCTATTCTACCCAACCTAAGTCCTTGACTTAGATTTACTCGACACTCTTTGAATGCCCACACTCTCAGCTTCAACCTAGAAGCCTACAATCTGTATGCAGTTTGCTTAACACACACACCTAAAAACCAAAACAATACAAACTCTTTGACTTTAATATGTGACTGGAAAGCTACACATGGAATTTGAAACTAATGACAAAGTTTAGACTTGGAAAACTAACACTCTAGAGCTCTCTTCAGATTCTTCACGCATAAAGTCACAAATCTGTGCTAATTATGAATTCTCCCTTATATACAAGTTATACTCGTATGTAAAGTAGGTTTTCAAAAGATAGAAATTATAAAACCGCCGTTTTCATAATGCCACATTTATATAAATTTTTTTAGAAGAACATCTTTTTAGAAAACTTATCAAAGACATAATTTCTGAAAAGAATGATATTTGTAAAACCGGATTTTATAAAATAAAATCTTTTCATAAAATTAAAACTTATCTTTTATAAACTTTCCATTTTTAAAGTTTGTCAAGCTTTGTCACGCTTCTAATAAATCCCATGCATAAACTTTCCTAACATATTTACAACAATCCTTAGAAAAATAAACTTAACATAAACTTATATTCTCTAGCTAAATTGTCTCGTCAATCGCTCGCTGTAAGTTAAGGATACTTGGACTTCACGCATACCAGGATTAAGTTATTGTTGTCCTTTATTCTTCAGCTCCTTGCTGGAACGTCGCAGGCCAAGTTCTTATGGAACTTGCTGTCCTCAACCCCCAAGTCAATCTTCTCAATAATGGACCAAGCTAAAGGCGATACTTAGTACACAGTGGGAATCAAGATGTATTAGATAGAATTAATAAAATGTTCGAACGAGTAAAGGAATTTACCGTGTTAAACATGAAGGACTTGAAAAGCCTTTCGATCCATATGTATAAAATTAAGTAAATGTTTGAACTAAGTATAAGACTTTGATAGTGGGATCAAATTAGGAATAGTTCTGCAATTGAATCCATCATGTATGTTACGGTATGGAATCGTCATATGAATTGCGTGCTTAGAGCATGACAAGTATAAAGTACCAATCAATTTAAATCTAAGTAATGGATTGTTAGATTATGATCAAGAACATCCAAAGTACTTCGTTAAGTAAGAGGATGAGTTCTTGATGCATGAAAATAAATATAATATGAGTTTTGATGCTGCAAGCACAACCTTAGCAAGGATTATATCCTTAATAAGGAAGCTATTTATACGCACGAGTTTAGATGAGTCGTGGCTTGAGAATGATAACATAGACTTGCATCCATGTGTAATGTGCGGAAATATAAGCTAAATTTCCTTGATCACAAATGATTAGGGTATCCCAAATCATGGTGGATTGGTTGGAGTAAAATCCAAGCCAAGCATTATTAGAAAGTCTACTAAAGTATATGTTGAGAGTATTGTTGCCTTAGAGGCAATAAAAGTGAAGTTGTTCAATGGATAGTTCGTAGTTGAACTTTAATGATTATAGGTTTCCAAGTTGAAGGTCACGAATCATGAAAATGAGTGGGAGACATCACTTGGGCAACAAAATCCAAATCACATGTAATACATAACACACTAGAATTTTTTTATCTTATTATGAAAGTCTTCGATAATGAAGATGCTAATATTTACAAAGTAATGATAACTAAACTTATGCAATAAGTGAACCACAACATTCATAATTTCATAAAAGAAATCAAGCGTATTAGATATGGGTGTGATTTCTATAAGTTTTTGTAGAGAGAATTACTCTTAAAATGTTTGGGAAAACCATTCATCATAAGATAAAACGTTGAAAAGTTTCATAGTGGAATAAATATGATTATTATTCCATGATCTATTTAATTGAGGTTTAGAATTAAATAATGAATACATTCGATTTGACGGTATTCAAAATAAGGTATCAAGACAAGGTCTTGGATAAAGAAACACCTATTAAGTGAACATTGAATATCATATCAAAATCATCCCTAATCAAGGTCATTTGAAAGTTGGACGACTAATGAACACGCGAGATTAGTGTGTAGTATGATTTATAGCACTGTTTCTTGTGCTACAAGGACAAAAATGTCATAAATCATTTGCACAGGTATTATTTTGGACTATACTAGATCGACCTATGAGAATACTTTAAGAGATTTAATAATCGTCATAAGTATCTTACTCATTATGGTTATCGGAACCTCTTTCCTCAACCATGAGCATTGTAAGTTCTCTTGTTTGAGTACTAGTCCGTTTTGATGTTGTCAAACGTCTGCCGTACATGGGGATTATAAAGGCAACACTCAGGAAGCTATGGTCTCTTAGTAATAGAAGCTTGACATTGCAAGACTGGGAATGTCTTCCTATTAACAATAGAAAACATGTCTTTGTTATTTACAAGGCTTGTCAAAGAGCGAGACTGTGAATATGCATGGCCGTGCTTATAATTATTTTAGAAACTATCGTACTAATTAACAGTTGAACTCGAAATATCGAGAAACACTTCTAGACGTAATAAGGATGACGATAAATCTTACCTTATAGTTCATGAAGAGGCATTAAGTGACATAGGAAAAAGGCAATACACATACAACACACTTGTCCGGAAGGACAAGTGGGAGATTGAAAGGAATGGTGTCCTTCGAACATGTGTATTATTTCGATAAAGGGTTCAGAATTAATTAGGAAACCTAATTATTCCATGAAGTCAAGTGATCGGAACGCCTAGCTGGAGGCTGCTTCCAATCAGTAAGATTAATATATAATTAATCTTACAACTTGCTCTTGACTGAACCCTACGGGTCACACCCAATCGTGTAACCGAAAAAGGCGATGAATTAATCCGAAGGATTAAATAAGTCAACAAGGATTTTACGAACTCAGACGTCGGATTCCGAGCTTAGAGTGTCGAATGTCGAGTCGATTCAATGAATCTAGAAGACGATAAAATAAGTCAAATGACAAGTCAACGCGCAAAGTCCTAGCCTCGCAATTTGCTTAGCCAAGCGAGGGCTAGGCGCGCTAGGCTAGCAAGGCTGCTAGCCATGTGCTTGCCTTAGCCGTAAGCTTAGCAGCCACGCATGTGTGCTGGCTGGGCGAGCTGGCCGAGCAATGCACTGCTAGCAGCGCTAGTCCGCAAGCTCGCAGCAAGGGCACCAAGCCCGCACGCCATTGCGTGCAGCAAGGCTCATGGGCCCTGCACGCTTGCGTACGTTGCCAGCCAGCGAGGCCAGCCTGCAGACCACAAACCCAGCAACGCGTTGGGCTTGCGAGGCAGGCCCAGCCGAAGGCCAAGGCTGCTAGCGTGGCAGGCCTTGGGCCCAAGGCTAGGGGCGTGTCGTGCACATGGGGTTGTTGGGTTTGCTCTCCAAGGGGAGGGTTTGTGGTCCTTACCTAACCCCTCCCTTGGATTGACACTTGCCATTTGCTTATTATTTATGCTAATTAATTTAATTTAGAATTAAATCAAAAGCTTATTTAATTTTCTCACTTTTTTATCAACTCTCCCACATGGAAAGATGATTGAGGATTTTTGGAATGCTTTGCCTATAAATACCAACTTGAAAGATGGGAATTAACAGAATTTTAGTAGAACTCAATTAGGCATCTCCCAAAAGCGTGAGAAAACCTTTAAGTTCGCCCTCTTTATGTGTTTATCGCTTTATTAATTGCATGTTTGTTAGTTAGTTGTATTAATTATGCATGTGGTCCGGGGCGGGTTTTGGTTCCGCACAGTGCTCGCGCACCGTTAAACCAACACCTTCTTGGTCATAAAAGTGGACACTTGTAGCGGGTGTGGCCCAGACCCGTTTATCACCCGGTTACCCTTAACCCCCTTATTGTGAGGGCTCTGATTATGTCAATTGACTTTGGAGGACAAGAAGACCATGTCTCGATCTCTTAGTTCTATACATTTTCTTGATCAAGTTGACAAAAACTATTTTTTTAAAGCCAGTTGACAAGTTACAATAAAATTAAGAAATAGAAAATAGCTAAATACTCTCAAAGATATAATTAATCGCAAAGTGTTCATCACGATGTATAATATGATGTTGAAGGCATGAATTAAAACTTAAAAGGGTATAATTTTTTCCTAAATTTGTTTGACACTATCATTTACAAACTATATACAATATGTATAGTATATAATACTATAATATTATTGATATATACTTCATCTATATAATGATAAGAACAATATTAAATGTTATAAGAAAATTCTGTTCTTCATTCCAAACTCTGTCCATTTTTTCCATAGAATGGCTAACTCTTTCTTCCTTAGCTTCCCACCATTTTTTCGAGTTATTTCGATTTGTTTCCCTCTAATCTTTGCCCTTCTCACACTTTCTCATCTTCGAATTGTTACCTCTATTTCATTTAACTATTCTCACTTTAATTCAGACTCAAATTTACATTTCCAGGGTAATGCTGAAAATTCCCTTGGCAAAATAGAGTTCAACTATGTTACTCACAAAGAACGTGTTGGTATCGTTACATATGGTGAGAGTGTGCGCCTTTGGGATAAAAGTTTAGGCAAAATCGCCGAGTTTTCAACACATTTCACCTTCGTTGTTGACACTTTCAAGGCACCTAAATACGGGCATGGGTTCACATTTTTCATTGCTCCGGTGGGTTTTAAAATCCCACCTGGCTCCGACGGTCCATATCTAGGCCTATTTAATCAAACAACATATGTAACGTCGAGTACACCAATAATTGTAGTCGAGTTTGACTCATTTCCAAATGCTTTTGATCCTAGTGATAAGGAGCATGTTGGTATCAACGTCAACTCTCTCAATTCTTCGGCTCATAAACCATGGAACGCGAGTGAGCATAGTAAACAACCTGCTGATGTTCGGATCATCTATAACGCGACTGCTAAGGTTTTAACCGTGTTTTGGTCATACAAGAACGATCCAAATTTTAACAAAGATTCAAATTTGTCTTTACCAATTGATCTTATGAAAGTCGTCCCTGAATGGGTTAACATTGGTTTTTCTGCGGGAACTGGGCAAGTTAAGGAGCGACATACTCTTGAATCATGGGAATTCTATTCTACTTTGAAGAAGTCTATTGACAATAATACTAGTGATCTTCCTGAGAAAAAAATCGAGTTTACTAATAATAAAAATAGTGATGATCATCCCAAGGATAACAAATCTAAGGAGCGGATTATTGTTATTGTTGTTGTTGTATCATCATTCGCGTTCATTGCTATTTTGGGAGGGATACTAGTGTTGTTTTTGCATCGAAAGAGGAAGGAGGCGAAAATGAAACAGGAAGAGGAAACCTCATTCAATGATGAACTTGAGAGAGGGGTCGGGCCTAGAAGGTTTTCTTATTCCGAGCTTGAATCAGCCACCAACAATTTCGCAAGTGAGCATAAGTTGGGGAAGGGAGGGTTCGGAGCCGTTTACAAGGGCTATCTTAACGACTTGGATCTACCAATCGCGGTGAAAAAAATATCCAGGGGATCAAAACAGGGGAAAAAAGAATACATAGCCGAGGTCAAGATTATTAGTAGGCTAAGGCATCGAAATATTGTACAACTATTGGGTTGGTGCCATGATAAAACTAAATTGTTACTTGTTTACGAGTTTATGCCAAATGGTAGCTTGGATTGTCACTTATTTGGCAAGAAGACACCCTTATCTTGGCCTTTGAGATACAAAATAGCTCAAGGGTTAGCTTCGGGATTGCTTTATTTACACGAAGAATGGGAGCAATGTGTTGTGCATCGTGACATAAAGTCGAGCAATATAATGCTAGATTCTAATTTTAATGTCAAGCTAGGGGATTTTGGTCTAGCAACGGTGATGGAACATGGACGTGCTGCACAGACAATAACTCTGGCTGGGACTATAGGGTACATGGCACCGGAATACATAAGTACACGAAAGGCTAGTAAAGAATCGGATGTATACAGTTTTGGCGTGGTTGCATTAGAGATAGCTACCGGAAGGAGGTTAATAGATCCAATTGATGAGGGGACTAATATGAAGGGATTGATACAATGGGTGTGGGATCTCTATGGCAACGGGAGGCTACTTTCGGCTTCTGATCAAAGGCTTCGTAGGGAATTCGATGTTAAACAAGTCGAGTGTTTGATGCTAGTTGGTTTGTGGTGTGTTCATCCTGATTACAATTATAGGCCATCTATAAAACAAGCTATTCAAGTGCTCAATTTTGAGGCTGCATTGCCTAGTCTTCCACCGGCGATGCCTATTCCGACCTATCATGTTCCAGTACTGCAGCCGTCAGACGGCTCTAGTTGCCCTTCAATGCTTAGTACAAGCCTTAAAATTGGTCGTTAGATACAAAAATCCGTATCATATTATTATAGATATTCATTCATCATAATTGTTGATTTGTTCATAGAGTTATAAACATAGCATACGGTTTCTTTTAGCAATTGTTTTATGAAATATGTTGATTGTTGTATACATAATTAAGACTATACATTGAGTGGAATAAGTTTTTTGTTGCATACTTCTCTGTATGTGAATCTTGTTATAGAATTAACATGAAATTGTCCAACTAATTACTCTCCCCGTTCCTAAATAATTGACACATTTGGATTGACTATTTTTCGCTATTCATAAACTAACATTGACCATTGTTTTTTAATAGCGTATAAAATACAAATTTTATCATGAAATATATTGTTAATTAGGTATCAATATAAAGTTTCATAATATCAAATTTTTTATATTTTTTACTAATATTTAACCATATATATATAAGGTTAAACTAATACATTGACATGTGTATGTATCAAGTTTGACTGTGTCAATTATTCATGAACATTGATGTTGATGTGCGCGCATTAACATAGAATAACGTTATTTTATCATGATCTTATATATTAAGCTTAACACAATATAGTATTAGGAGGTTAAAGCTCCTAATAATTTAAGCTATTGTAGTTTATAGGGAGTTTGGAATTTAATTAGTGAAAATTCTTTTTTATATAATACAAGAAAAAAAAAAAAAAAAAGTAAAAAACTCAAACATATACAGGAAAGCAAAACTAAAGATATTATGGAATAAGTCATCAAATTTTATAAAGTTGATAAATTTATGGTAAAGGCATAAGGCCTAACTTGATCTTGGATATTTTAATTATCTTTGCATAATTTTATTATGAATAAATCATCAGGTTTTTATATTTTATACAAAAGATATACTTAAGTCTTAGTGAAACAATTCTAATACGGAGTACTCCTCAACTTTTCATAAGATGATACTTCCTTTTCTTTTTTTTTTTACTTGATCAATAGTCTCATCTCACAAAATTTAAGAAAGAGAGAAGGTAATAAGTTAATCAAATTGTTCTATACAATAAATTATAATCACTAGTAAGAGGATCAGAACTATTTTGGGTTTAACTTTATCTACTTCGTATTTTAGTAATTATTACTTGGCATTAGGGGGTGGTTATTGGGTAGGACTAACCAATGACAAAAGGGTCGGGTCAAAAATCAAAGGGTCAATTTTTTAATAGACAGAGCTTTTATAAGATCTTATTTTATAGGGTTTTTATATGATCTTATTTTATAGATTTTTTATATGATCTTATTTTTTAATAGATAGGGCTTAAAAATTAAAATAAAAAAAACTCAATAATAATGGTTAGGGTCAACCTTCCTTTCATTTTCTCTCTCTTCTCCTCTGTTCTTGCGCCCACCTTTCTCTCTCCTCCATTGCCGCTTCTCACGAGTTCTCCATTGAAGCGCACTCAGAGTTCTCCATTGAAGCCGCTTCTCAGAGTTCTCCATTGAAGCGCACTCAGAGTTCTCCATTAAAGCCGCTTTCCTAAGCATCAACAACGCGGTCAAAGGAGAGAGAAAATCATCACATCGTCAATTACCTTCTGCCGGCGATTCTATGGCGGCGGCAATCGGTGATCCTTCTTCTTCGTCGAGTACCAAATTTTGTTCCATTTGAAGTAATTTACATTCCAATAGTTTATTTTATTCTGACTTGTTATTACAATAATTACAATTATAAACTAAGTATAAATGACAATTTTTGTCAATTGGTTCATTGATTGTACCTTAAGCTACCTGAATCCAACTAATTATGTCACTCGACAGATATTAATAAAAAAAATTGAAAATATGCAGAGCTAAATTTGAAAATCCATATCAACATTTTTAAGGCAGTGTTTGGGAAATTGCTAGAATTTAAATTCTAGAATTTCAAATTCATCATGTTGTTCGGATAGAATGTTAATATGAATTAGATCTAATTCAACAAAATTTTCAAAAGACTAAAAATACAAGAACAAGCTCACCATTATATATTAATTTCTCATTACTCATCTATGAAAGATTTTGTTATTATCACGAAGAGGAAGAGAATAGGGGGGTCTGATTGATTTTGGGGAATTTGGTTTCATTTTCCTTTTGTTGTTAAATATAGCCCTCGAATCTCCGACTAACGCCCGCAAATAAAATTTATTTTACAAATTTACCCTTATATAAAATAAAAGAATTTACCTTCAAAACACAATTTACCTCCCAAAACGCTCACTTCCTCTTCTCTCTCTTAAAAACAATTCATCTATTATAGTTGATCTTTCAAATGAGGTTGTAGAGCTAACTACTCTGATAATATTGACAAGTGATTACTACTACTGTACTTGGTCATCTTTCAAAGTAAAACAATCGGAATTGATAGAAAATATCAGGCGTCAATGTGATTTTTTAAGAATTAAATTTCAATATTGATAAAAAAAAATTCGAAATTTTCAGGCAAACGCCCAGAAATTTCGAAAAACCTAGGTTGAAACGCCTAGTTTTTTCGAAATATCTAGGCTAAAACGCCTATTTTTTCGAAATACCTAGGCTGAAACGCCTAGTTTTTTCGAAATACCCTAGGGTGTTTGAAAAAACTAGGCGTTTCAGCCTAGGACCCTAGGGTGTTTGAAAAAACTAGGCGTTTCAGCCTAGGTTTTTCGAAATTTCTGGGCGTTTACCTGGAAATTTCGAAAATAGAAAATTAAATAATTGGAATTTCGAAAAAGAAAATTATCGATTCGGTACGGTCTGACGAGCCTTCCGCGACCAACGTAGGTGGTGTTTCCGGCCTTTCGTTATCTTCCATGGGATCCAACAAATTAGGTTTTGCAAAATTTAAATTATTTGTTTGATTTTTAAAATTATAATGGTTGGTGGTTCAACGCGATCGTTGGTGGCTGGTGTGAGGACTAGAGAGAACGGTAAATAATTTTATGTAGGGTAAAACTATTAAGTTTATGTAAAAATAATTATTTTATAATATTTTTTATAACAAGGCTATGTACGTCATTTTAGGTTATTTTGCGAGCGTTAGTTAGAGATTCGAGGGCAACGTTTAGCGGTCCACTTTTAATTTCATTTTATTTATTTTTTTCCTTTTTTTCTCTGTTTTCAATGTGGGTAAAGACCCGGTAATGGCCCGTTTCACTTTTATCTCGACCCTGACCCGACCCTAATCCGCATTGACCCTGACCCGCTAAATATTCATCTTGACCTGCAATCGACCCGCCCCGCTAATTACCCGCACTGACCCACCCAATAACCACCCCTACTTGGCATCTTATCTAATTTCTTTCTCATATTGCGTGCTAATGAGCTATAGGTAGGTGCGTAAGGGGACGTAGGTTAAGCAAATAAAACAGAGGTATTATTTAAAAATACTATTCACTAGGGTATGTTCATTAGTTTTAGTTATTTAAGTTGGTATGTTACTCCCTTCGTTTCAAAATAAATATTCATATTTAAAATCTTTGACTATTACTCTCTTCGTTTTTTCAAAACAACTTTACAATCGTGCCCAATCGGGCGAACAAACTGATAAAAAACATAAATCTTTGCCCTTCTTTGCCTTTCTTTAGTTCGGAATGTTAACTCGATTTCATTCAACTATTCTCGCTTTTATCCAGACTCATCAAACATAAATCTCCAGGGAGACGCTGTATATTCCCTAGGTAACATAGAGATGAACCTACATACACCATTGTACCGTGTTGGTCTAATTACCTATGGTGAGAAGGTACGACTTTGGGATAAAAATTCAGGAAAAATGTCCGATTTTACTACTCATTTCACCTTCGTAGTTGACACTTTGGGGCAAAAAAATGTAACTATGCATGACCATGGATTCACATTTTTCATTGCTCCGGTTGGTTTCGAAATCCCTCCAAACTCTACCGCTAGCTATCTAGGCCTCTTTAACACTACAACATGCGATCTATCAACTAATCAGATGATTGTAATCGAGTTTGACTCGTATGGTAATGGTGGATTTGAGCCTGATTATCAGCATGTTGGTATCAATGTCAACTCCGTTAGTTCGTCTGTTGATAAACCTTGGAATGGTAGTGAGCATAGTAGACAATCTGCCGATATTTGGATCATTTATAGCGCGACTACTGAGATTTTGAGCGTGTTTTGGACTTATAAGGATGATCCGAATTTTGGTAGAAATTTAAGTACGTCTTTACCAATTAACCTTATGAAGATCTTCCCTGAATGGGTTAACATTGGATTTTCTGCCGCGACTGGGATAAGTAAGGAGGGACACATTCTTGAATCATGGGAGTTCTATTCTAGTTTGATGTCTAATGATGAGGGAGCCCCAATTCCTCGTCATGGGAGTAATATTCTGGAAAATAATGCGATGTTTTTCATTAGTGGGGACCGCCTGTCAATTTTGGGTGGACCTCTCTGCTCTTGACACATACCCTGTAAGGAACAAAACTTGTTCCTCACAGTGAGGAATAGGGAATTACTCGATAATAATAATGGTTCTTTTAAGAAGATAAAATTAAATGAGGGCATGATAATTGTATCGATAGGTCTTTTGTTTGTTATTCTGGGAGGAATTATAGTGTTCTTTCTATATAGAAGGAAGAAACAAGTCAAATTACAAAAGGATGAGGAAAGCTAATTCAATGATGAACTCGAGAGAGGAACCGGACCAAGAAGGTTTTCTTATTTCGAGCATAAATCAGCCACCCATAATTTCTCTAGTAAACGAAAGCTGGGAGAAGGAGGATTCGGAGGTGTTTACAAGGGCTATCTTGTTGATTTGGATATGCCAATCGCGGTAAAAAAAATATATCCAGGGGATCAAGACAGGGTTAAAAAGAGTATGTTGTCGAGGTTAAGATTATTAGTAGGTTAAGGCATAGAAACCTTGTTGGTTGTGCCATGATAATGGTGAATTTTTACTTCTTTACGAATTTATGCCAAATGGTAGCTTGGATTCACTTATTTGGTACGAAGCCACCCTTATCTTGGTCTTTTAGGTACAAATAGCTTAAGGGTTAGCTTCAGGGTTCGTCTATTTACACGAGGAGTGGGAGCAATGTGTGGTGCATCATGACATAAAATCGAGCAATATAATGCTAGATTCTAATTTTATTGTCAAGCTAGGGGATTTTGGTCTAGCAACGGTAATGGAACATGGACGTGTTGCCCAAACAATAACACTTGCTGGGACTTTAGGGTACATGGCCCCGGAATACATGAGTACCCAAAAGGCTAGTAAAGAATCGGATGTATACAGTTTTGGTGTAGTTGCGATAGAGATTGCTACCGGAAGGCAGTTAAAGGATCCAATTGGTGAAGGAACAAATATGGTGGGTCTAATACAATGGGTGTGGGATCTATATGGCAATGGAGGGCTACTTTCGGCCACTGATCAAAGGCTACGAATGGAATTTGATGCTAAACAATTCGAGTGTTTGATGCTCGTTGGTTTGTGGTGTGTTCATCCTGATTACAATTATAGGCCGTCTATAAAACAAGCTATTCAAGTGCTCAACTTTGAGGCTGCTTTGCCTAGTCTTCCACCTACAATGCCTGTTCCGATCTATCAAGTACCGGTAATGACGCCATCAGATGGTTCTATTGGCCCTTCAATGCTTAGTACAAGCCTTGAAATTGGTCGTTAAGATGTATGTAATTTGTACCACATTCGCATATGTTCATTTCTTGGTGTAACGTTCATAAAGTTGAACACAACGTATTGTTTTGCAAAATTCGAATTATTTTGCTTTGTATCACGGAATTAGCTGTTTTATACTTCCTCTGTTTTCTTTTAAATGCAACACACCTCTTCGGCACGCACTTTGAGGAAGTGATTAAGCAATGTAAACGAAAAAATTAATCAATATAATTTATACACGTAGTAACTAACCCTTTTCTAATTATAGTGTTAAAACTATTTTGTTAAATTCGCTCGTTTGACTACTCTAATCAACTCCTAAAAAAGCGTGTTTTAAAGGTGTGTTGCATTTAAAAGAAAACAGAGGAAGTACATAAGAGAAGTTACATTTGTGTGAAAATTAACTTGCTTTTGCTTGATATCCTTCAAATGAACATGGATGAGGGTGACATATCTATTAACTATTACTAAAACAAAACGTTGTTGATGTCATCACTGTTCATATGTTACTCTCATAAAAAAATAAAAAATAAAAAAATTCTGCCTAAATGCAAGGATGATGTCTTTGTTTTTTTTTTTTTTTTTTTTTTTTTTTTGAGCTACCATATTTAACAATTTTGAAATTTGAATATTAGAAACTTCTACATTACAACTACAATCTATCAATTTATCCTAAAAAAATAAAACAATTGTAAATAGCACACTAATAAATGGACTTCTACATTGAAATATGTATTAGGAGACATTGAACATGTATTATATCATAATTTTGATGAAAATCTAAAATTTTAAAATTACAACTATATTTTTGAACGAGGTGCATAATTCTTATTTATATTTATCCTTTTTTTAATATACAAATTATAAAAAGGAAAACTTGTCAAAAATAATACAAACTTCGAGCGGTCCGCCAAAAACAAGTCAAACTTTTGATTATTTCTGAATAATACAAACATTGGTGAGCTGAGTATTCGCTTTAAACAAGTTAATTTACCTACAACCTGAATAACCGGTTAAATTATTATTATTTTTTTTAATAAATTTGTTTAACAATGTAATTAACTCTTAATAACAACTTAAATTATGGTTGATTAACATTTAAAACTTTTCGAAAAAAAAATTAACAATTAAAATATTTTTTAAAATTTTCTTCAAAAAAAAAAAAAAAAAAAAACCATCTCTTGATTCCTCCACCAGCCAACCACCACCGACGCCCCCAAAACCCTCCCAGTCCCCCAGCGCCGGCCACTTTCAGATCTCCTTCCCCGGTGCTGGCGCCGACCCCCTCCCCCGTGCGTCACCGTACCCCCCTGCCTTCCTCCCCGGCAACCAACGAACACCCTTCTCAAAACCCTCCCTCCCCCGTAAAACCACCAAAAACCCATCCCCCACCCCCGAAAAACCCTAATCGAACCCCTAATGGTGGCTGGGGAGGTTCCATCAGGGTATTTCGAGGGTGGGAGATGGGTTTTTGGTGGTTTTGCGGGGGAGGGAGGGTTTTAGGAAAGGGGGTTCGCTGGTTGTCGGGGAAGAGGAAAGGGGATGACGCGCGGGGGAGGGTGATCTGGGCGTGGCCGATGCCGGGGGGTTGGGAGAAAGGCTGCGCCGGTGGTGTTGGTGGCTAGTGGAGGAGATGGGTGGAGTTTTTTTTAAAATAAAATAAAATAAAATAATAATAATAATAATAATAATAATAATAATAATAATAATAATAATAATCATCTTTAAAAATTAAAAAAAACAAATTAAATGGTTAAACTAATAAGATAATGACACGTGTCCCACATAATTTGATAATTAGGTTATTAACAGGTCATAACTTGTTTAAACGGATACTCCCCAAAATTTGTATTATTTAGAAATAATCAAAAGATTGACTTGTTTTTGGCGGACCACTTAAAGTTTGTATTATTTTTGACAATTTTTTCCTTATATTAATAGATTTTATATAAATCGTAAATCGCATGGATTCTAACCTAGTCTAAACCTAAACTAAGTATATGAAACAATGATGACTTATCTTATTTTTCTTATTATGTTATGGTGAAATGACATTAATCATTTTTTTTCATTAATGGCATTAACTGTTTGTTGTTTTACTAATAAAACACTCAAATACATTGGGTTTGTGTGGGAAAGGATGAGATGATTGAAAGAAACACGAGTATATTACGAAATTTCTTTGTCGTGGTTGTTAGCAAACATCAACTATCTGGCTTTATTAATGTATATAATTGTTTGTTGATTATGCTGAAAGAGCCAATGATTCAAAGTAAATTAAATTGTCATGATCTATCAAACTCAGTTTAATGCATGATGTAAACCTTATCTCAACCCGTTAATAGTAATCATATTGACACCAATAAGCTCTCTAACAAAAACACTTCAAACTTCTTAACATCAAATAATTAGTTGCACGTGTAGGGTTTTAGGTGTACTTTGTAGGTCAGCTCTTCACATTTGTAACATGAGACACATTATAAGGCTTTGCCTCTCATTTAAAGCAACGCCAAAATTGACGGTTGAACCCAAAAATATATTTTATACTCTATCACACCCCTTGTACGAGAGTCCATTGAGCTTGAATTGTAAATGCATCTCAGGCCCTTCTCATACCGTGTGCTTAATATTCTACTTTGAACCTGTGACCTATATATCACATTGGCTCTTGATATTATTTTAAAGGACTAATTAAACTAAAAGTTTAAGTGATATTTGAGGTTCAAAAACAAGTTTTATATTCTATTAGAGAATCCTTACTATTAAACTCTTTATGTTTTTTTAAAAGAATTATGTGCAACTATGATAAATTAAGCACTCTTTATGTTTTTTTAGAGTGAAAAAGGCCTTTACTTTTATCGTCATTCAAGATTTCATCATCCCACATCGGCGATTTAATATCATCTATATCATTTTGGCATTTTGACACAATGTAAGTCTATCATCCTCTGCCCCACTAATTTATGCTTGAGAAACACTTCACTTGGATTCTTCTCTATCTCTCTATCTATATACTATACTAAAAGACAAGCACCTCAATGTGAGACTGACAAATGTCTCATTATGATTCGTTGTCTTCTATTAAATTTTTTATTTATTTATTATACATTTTTGTTTCCACATATATATATATATATATATAAAGAATATTCTAAATATCTTATACTAATAACTACATAAACTATTATAGTAAAGTTTATTATAGTTTATGGTAGCAGTCTTATTTCTCAAATAAAAGCAAAGTGTTAGGATTATATTTTGAGAAATTGCCTTTGTCAATAGCATACTAGCATAGAGTGATATTTTTTACTCATAATGTAATTAGTTACTATGAGTCTATAATAGATGGTCGTGATAATGGTCAGAGCCTCTATTATAGTAAAGTCTAGCAATATTATTGCGACATAATGAGCAAAGGAAAGAATTATATTTAGGATTACATGATACGAGCATAATGGTCAGAGCATCTATTATAGTAAAGTCTAGCAATATTATTTCTCAAGTAAAAAAAAAATAAAAAATAAAAAATAAAAAAAAAATGTCTTGCAATATAATGGTAACATGATACGACCATCTATATAAATGATTTACATAAAAAGTAGTCAAGTATAATATTTTGTCACATAATTTATACAAAAAATATGGCAAAGATAAAATTTAGTTAACATATTAAAATCAAATCATAATATTCAAATAATAAAATGAGATACAATATATTGGTATTATCATCTATATAAATAATAGTCATATAAGTCTTTACAATTTTCATTTCAAGGTCATATTATCTATACTATGTAGAGGCTAATGTATTGTTCTTCAATTGGCATTCACTATGATATCTGACCTCACCCCTCTTAAAGAATCATGGAGAATAAAAGTTCGAATTTTGAGGCTTTGGTACCAACCCGAATAGTCCGATCCAGAAAAAACTAACTCGCTTGAGTTAATTTTAGTTGATGAGAAGGTACACTATTATAGGTTCGTAATAATTTTCGTATATTAGATGTGTTTAATTACTTTATGTAATATGATTACTTTAAAAATTATAATGTAAAATTGATTATGATATGATAATGTTTAAACGCAGGGATCTAAAATATAGGCAACTATCAAAGAATCACTCATTCGACGATTTGAAGGTCTTGTGAAAGAGGGCACTTCCCAGATTATCTCTAGCTTTGGAGTGATTAGTAATACTGACAAACATTTTGCTACTAATCATGCCTATAAAGTGAATTTCTATTATTGGACTATTGTTAGGGATTGTGAAGATGCACAACTTCCTCAATATGGATTTGATTTTGTGTCCTTCGACAAAATCCTTAAACAATAGGTCAATGAGGTGATTTTAGTAAGTACGATACATCATATCGATTTATTAACCTTTTTATATAAATTTCGTATTTTTTACAATTATCAACCAATATTTTTTTTGTTATAGATGTTATTGGAGAGTTCATTGGCATGGAAGATCTTATCAATATTTCAAAAACTGATACCTCAATCACATATTTACAATTGAGCTAGAAGACTTGCGGTAAGGAATTCGAATTAGCCTATTATACTTGACATTATTAATTTTTGTTATTATACATATAAGGCACTAACTTATGTAATGGAAACTTATTTATGATTAGAACTCTTTCTTATGTGTTGATTTAAATTACAATTATCTTGTATTTTGTAGCAAAAACAGGCTGACTTGTGCATTGTACGGAAAATATGCTGAAGAACTTTCAGAGTACACTACACTAAAGATGACATCCAAGGACGTATAATTGTAGTATTACAATTTGCTAAGATTAAGAGTTTTAGAGGTGATATTTTATTAAGTATTATTTATTTATATATATAAATTACGATAAGTAATTTCCGGCAAATTTAATAATTGTATTAATCAAATCACATTGATCATAACTTTTTTAGATGAAGTTTCCATATCATATTCTTTATGGGCAAAAAAAATTATTCATCAATAATGAGGATATACAAGAGGTGCAAGATTACAAACGAAGGTATTAGACACTCTTTATCATATTGTACATTATAAGTTTTTTCCAATTTAATTGTAACTAATATTTTTTTCCTTTTCTTTTTAGCGTTCAGATGAAAAAGATTCACAATCGCATGTGTAATAACTCACTTGTTAAGTCAAAATTCACATTCAATATCAGATGAGTTCTTAAATTTGAATGAACGAAAGCAACTGGACGAGATTTGTGAGACTAATGAGGTAAACCATATAAGTTATATAATTCAAAATTTTATGGTGCAAATTATATTGACATTATAATTAATATATATATATATATATATATATATATATATATATATATATATATATATATATATATATATATATATAAATGCTTTTGCGTGACCTATGCTAGTATTATTGCGTTGCTTTTGGGGAACTGCAACCTATCTTAGAAGCCTTTTTGCGTTGTTGTTAATGTCAGATAGTCTATCAAGACCAGAACATGTGTGGAATGTGACATGGCATTTACTATCAGAGGATATTCTTCACAAACAAAGGCGTTGTCTTCAAATTCAAGGTAAGCAAATATTTGTAAGTCAATATTTGAGATGAAATTTAAGTTACTACAGAAATTCCTGATGACAATCTGATAAAGGAAGCAACAAATTCGATCGAAGGATATGTAGATAGTATTTATCCATCTATTCTTCAGAATTTATGGGATCCAAAATACTTTTAAGAGAGAGCAATTTTAGCACCAACTCATGAAAATGTCAAAGCTATAAATGATTATTTGCTATCTTTAATGCCAGGTGAAGATAAAGTTTAAATTATTACTTGCTTATAAATGATTACTTCCTAATTTAATATATAAGATTTTTTTTTACCATTATTTGCTTATAAATGATTACTTCCTAATTAATAATAATATTGGTATCAATGCCCAACAAATGGATGGAGTAGGTAGAAATTGAAAGGAATTGAAGTACTTCTTTTAGATTTTTATGGTTAGAATAGAATAATTTAACTTTTATTCAAACATTGTATGTGTTGGAGCTTAAGTTGATTGGTTTGTGTTTTTTTTTTTCTTCATATAAGACAATTATTTATTGGATGATTACTTATATGATCAGGGACCAAAAAGTTTTAACAGAAACATTTCTACTATACATATCATTCACACAATATAGTTGATGATAGTTTTGTTCCATATTTTTATTACTCATAAGTTGGATTAATTTTGCATATTGCATAGTTAATCTTATTTATTATTATAACCAATGCATCGCACGGATATTATACTAGTTTAAACTATATATCTATAGTTTAGATTTAATCAATTTCAAATTTCATATATAGCGTATTCTTTTTTAAATGGTTAGACTTGAATGGCCTCAATCAAGAGAATCCACTTTTTTTGTGACTTGGTTAAAGTTTGTCGTCCTTACTTTGTTCTTCTTCAACATTTCATGTCTATGTCATTCTAAAAGAAGAGTATGGAGCAAGTTCAATCGAACAATAGTAAAGAACACATCGAGAAGGTATTGGGTGCGGACTGCCGCACGAAAAGGCAGGCTTGGATGATATATTTCACTTGTTGGCTGAGATGTCTCATGTGTTGGCTGATATGTTTCATTTGTTGGCTGATATGGTTTTTGTGTTGGCTAAAATATTCCTTTTGTTGGCTAATATGTTTTTTTATTTTTATTTTTGATATGTTCCTTTTGTTGGCAGCTATCAGACATCATTTGGCTGATATGTTTCTTTAGTTGGCTGACATCTTTATTTTGGTGGCTGACATGTATATTTTTATTGTTGGCTTATATGTTTCATTTAGTTGGCTGATATGTTCATTCTGTTGGCTTACCTATTGCTTTTGTTTGCTGATTTTATCCTTTTGTTAGCTGAAATGTTCCTTCTGTTGGCTGATAAATACCTTTTGTTGGCCGATATATTCCTCTTGTTGGCTGATATGTATCTTCTTTTGGCTGATATGTATCTTCTTTTGTCTGATATGTTTTCATTTCCTTCTCTCTCTCCTCTTTCCCCCTCTTCCTCTCTTTCTTTCTCTTGTTTCAAATGAGAATGGGTCCATTTCATTTCCTTCTCTCTCCTCTTTCCCCCTCTTCCTCTCTTTCTTTCTCAAATCAGCCACAAATCCCGCACCACCCGACGATCACACCGTCCACCGAACCCACCGCAACCACCAACTTCCTCAAATCCTCCATAACCGACCTCAACTCGATTTTCAAGCTTCTTCAATGGCAGTTTCATCAACTTCCTTCACTCAGAAGCTCGAACATCGCGCAAATTTCCTAAAATGGAGGTCTCAATTCTGTAACCGCACCCACCAACCACCGAAACACGGAACCCAACCACCAGGTCGCCGCCGTTCAAGCCTACGCAAATCGAAATCCTTATCTTTCGTTTTTTGGGGATTTATTTGTTTTAATTTGTGATTTGATTTGATTTTGGGGATTTCGTTTTTTTCTTAGTATTATTTGGGGATTTTGGGGATGTAGATCTGGATTGTGGTTCAATGTGTTTGATTTTGCACGTGGTGGAAGGATGGAGTGCCGCTGCCGTTGCCGCCATTGGCGGACCTGCCCTTGTGCATGGTGAGTCAAATGACTCACCAGGGCCCAAAAAAAATTTCTAAGTTTTTTTTTTTAAAAAAAAAAAAAAAATTATTTTCTTTGGTTGATTTTGTTGTTGTTTGTTTAGTAAACTTTGAACCTTTTGTTAATGTTGTTGGGTTTTTGATGAAATTTGAACCTTTTTGACCATGTGAATTGTAATCAGTGTTTATTTAGGGTGTTTATTGATGTTAATTATGTCTGTCAAATTGTCAATACACCATTGACTTTGGTAGATTTATATGGGGTTTTGCATATGTGCTGATTTGATTGGCGATTCGGACGATTGCTTATGATATAGTCGACCCACCCTAATGATATAGTCAATTATGTCTGTCAAATTGTGAATACACCCTAATGCTTGTACATATTTTAATCTTGTCAATTATTAGAGAGCTAAGCTTGTCATGTTGTCAAATTTTTTTTTTTACATATTTGGTTATCGATTGTGACTCATCAGTCGGAAATTCCTGGGTCCGCCACTGGTTGCCGCTACCTACTCGCCGCACGAACTACAGCTGCAACCAATAATTTGTGTAAAATCTTAGTGTGACGCATAGAATACCAAACTTTAAGATAGTATTTCAATTTGTTGCTTCTCTTTTTTTTTTTTTTTTTTTTATTTTGCACATTGTGACAATGCATTGCTTTACAAATTTGCATTTGGACCCAATTGACGCCTTTTCCCAATCCATCGGGCATGAGCCCTTGTCTCAACCATGTCATTTTTTTTATTTGTTTTTAGAATTTTGAATTCATGCATGACAGAGTTACTTCACTTGGCCACGCAACAAGCAAATATCATGCCCTATATATAAGGCCATTTCTCTTGATTGGCAAAGGTAGGACCTTGTTAGGAAAATAGTGTTTCTTTTTTAGTTTAGCAGAACATGATGCTCACCCTAGCTACAAGCCGTTTTCATCTTACAGTCGACGACATGCTGAGCCAAACAAGCACATGTTCTTACCATTTTTTTGTTTCTTTTCTTTGTAAGAACTATACCTAAAATGTGAGCGATAGCTCACTAAGTAGTATAGTAATTCGTAGGCAAGTTTGGGTTGCGACAAATTCAGCGCTATAGCGCCTGGGCGAGTGAACCCTACCTCTCAAGGAGTGAAGGTTTGGCTGGGTCGAGTGAGAGCTTGCTTGATGACGAGTGAGAGGTCGATCAGTGCAACTCTGAAAGTTATGCGTGCCAATCAGCGCATAAACAACGTTGTTTTGCTTCCGCAATACGTTCAAGTTATTCCGAAGCATTATACATAATCTTCTAGGGTTTTATATGTATTACTATTCAGAAATATTCCATCATATGTTGTATTATTACTCATTTATGTGTTCTGAGCGAAGTAGCATTTGAATTCCGTGAGACGGTCATTCTGTTTGTTTATCATTCCACTTATGTTGATCATTCTATTTATCCTATTGATCAGTCTTAATTTGTTTTGAATCTGTAATATGCTTTTCCTCAAAATCTCTCGCTTACCTATTGTTGTAACCAACGTATTGTTGGTGAACCACGTTAAAACTGTATTTGTTTACTTGTTAATTTTACATTCATTATTTGTTCTTTCTCACATTCGTTATAATTGCCCTCTTCTCATCGATTATTTCGGAATAAAACAAATTAAACCCTAAACACATGTTCTCTACATAATAAGTTCATAATAAAAATTTGAGTAGTTCTTGGAGTAATTAATTCTGCTAGTGATTAAGATATGAAGTTGGAGGGTATAATTGTGTTACCCTTATCTAAGGCGCAATCGTCACTGAGAACCTCGTACTTATGGTGACGAAATAAGTTTCATGAGGGGCAGGTGTAAAATGCGTCACAACTTATATAACATCTACAAATGATTATTGTCTTCTTCTCTAAACTAGTTTTCATGGCAATAACAATTTCATTTCCTAAAATATCAAATCTGACCAAACTAGGATAATTCAAATCAATTTAGATGAAACTAGGAAAATTCATATTAGACCTTAAAAATTTAAAACCCAAAACATTGCATTGACTCACGTACCATTTTAGCAGAGGCGGTTTTGGGCTGGTACAAGGTGGTCGACATAACAGGCCCCCAAATCTAAGATATATATACATATTTGTCCCTTTATACCAATATTATGTGTAGACATGTTCAATTCTTCTTGCCAACATTTTCTTTGAAAAAATTTATATTTTGCACTTCTACTTGATTGTACCACAGTGATTGAAAATCTCTCAAGCCCCATATATATTGCGTTATTGTAGCCCTAGCGCTACATTTTAGGCATATTCCTCAATATTAGCACTTGCAAGAATAGGTACTCTCATTAACTTTTCTCTAATTTCAATAATTAGTGCTCGTGTGCATGCTATAAGCAAATTGAAATTTTATGATGAAACTTCAACCATTTTATTTACTTATTGTAGACTTGGATTTCAATACTCAATTTTTTTTTTTCATCTTTTGAACCATAAGACAGCTCTTAATATTTTGTATAATGATCGCCATAATATGCATCAATTAGGCAGGGCCCCCTTAGTTGACTTGTTAGGTCTTGCTAGGTCCACTTCATATCTTCCTCTATTATTACAACCCTTAGAAGTTGTTTTGATAGTGATAGAGAAATATTATACTACATATATTCGTATATATTAGTGGCCCAACAATTATGAAGAATTAATATCTTGCACCCTCCCCATCAACCACCCAAAAATAAGGAGACCATACTAATAGATTAAAATCATGCCACGTCTTGTCATTTTGCCAATAAGCCAAATGAAAGGTATCATGATTGATCATTACTCCGTATTTAGTAAAGGGGCATTTAGTATTCCATCATGCATGTAGATAATACATAGTTGCGTAGTATCTACGATAAAACTTGTACATCGACAAATAGGTCAGTTTATAATTAGCTTTTGAGCCTGTTCTACACACGTACTGTCAAATATAATGTTCTTTTTTACCAAATCTATTTCTTTTAGATTACGCTTAATATCTTGCTTGAAAATAATATTTCAATGACATGCAAGCAATGTTATATTATGAAACTCTTTATTTTTCTTGACAAATTCAAGTCTCCCTTCTATGTTGCCTCAATTTTCTCCTTTTCAATTAACATCTTCATTATAGTAAATATTTTACATAGAACTATGACAGATATTTCTCTATTTTTTCTAGAACTTAAGTGATGTAAAAATAGCTTTAATGAAAATTTGTATTTATATTAGAGATTGGGGGAAGATAAAAGGTCCATGAATGAAATGACAAATATGATTAAATTGAATTGAAAGATGGAGGGTGAAGAGGAAAAGGTTAAAAACATTTATTTGTTGAATTTAAATGGAGGCTAAAGCATATAAAGATTTTTGAGAAATAAAGGGGTAGCGGAGAAGTTCTATATAAATATAAAGAAAAAGAATAATTATAAAAAAAGGTAAAAAGAGAGGTGGACACGTACATTTTCAATTTGTGTTTTTAAATGCGTACTAATAATAGATATAGATTATATATATAAGTAGTATCAACAATAAAACTTGTACATCGGCAAATATTTGTTTAAAATAGGGAAAGTAAATAAACTTAAAGAGGCATGCTGCATATGGGTCTAATTTAATCAAGAATTTCATATTGCATAAGGCCCCAAAGTAGTTGTATGTTGCAACCAAATTTAATACACACACAAACTGCCTCATCATGCCATTTTCATCTTGTCAATAACGTATATAACCGACCAAGTATGTATAACTGTAAAATTTGTTACAAGAGACGAAAAATGGATCATCTGGATATGATTTGTTCTTGGTCAGATTATGTTTATACGTATTCAGTCATTCACTTCATTCTCTTTTTGGGTGAAGTCTTAGGCTTTGTCTCCGCTCACAAAATAACGTGTTTTGGATTGATTTTTAAAATACGATCTTGCATGTCTAATCTGTATAGTTTGATTATAGTGTTCGATTTGTCTGTTTATAATAATTTTATTAATTTACTCATTAGTATACTTCCTCTGTTTTTTTAATATTCTTACATGAAGAGAGTGTACAAAATTTTAAGTATTGGCAAAGTGGAAGTGAGAAAGAGATTGGCAAAGTTACAAACTTGATTATTTATGTGGTTGCAAGCATTAAGTAAAGCACAAGTTTTGAAGCGTATGTATATACTGGGTATTTTTAATGTTAAAAGGGATACTTGTTCTGTTCTATTTTACTCGCAACAGCTTAATTAACACTCATTTTTATTGAACCATCTTTAGTAATTGTTATGCATGACAAATTATAGTCACATAAATCTTAATTGATTCATCTCAACGTACATATAATTTCATGTATTAATTTTTTAATCCCTTTGTTCCATTATAATTGATACAATCCAATTTATTACACATATCAATGTGCCGTGTGAGTTTGACCATTAATATATACTACCTCCTTTTTCTTTTAGTTGACACGTTTTAACTTTATACACTCCCCTTTGACCGTATTTTGTGCTTTATATGTAATGAAAAATATAGTCATGTGTGATCTTGTTAGATCTGTCACAATAACTATTTTTAAATTATCAGATTTTCATATTTTTTTGCTTATCGGTAATTAAAGATATTAATAGTTGAATCTGGGCATTGACAAACGTGACTAAAGAAACGTGTCAACTAAAAAGAAACGGAGGAAGTATAATTAAATATTGATAAAAAAAAATTATAATATTAAATTTCACATTAATATCAATCTAAAAGAATTTTACTTGATACTAATTTTTTTACTTACATTACTCAAAATTTGTAGTCAAAGTTAGTGAAGAATGTTCATCAAGTTAGAAGATCTGGTTTGTCTAGGTATGAACTCTTCTGATATGGTCTGACCTGACCTGAATAAATTTAATAAATTATATAATAAGTTTCAGAACTTAAGGCCTATCATTATCAATTTCTGTAGTATATAAAAATTAAAAATTAAATCAAAAAAAATTTGTGATCCAAGTTAAATCGGGCTGTCCAATTTTAAGCTCATTCCAAACAGAATATATAATTCAATACGGACAGTTTTGTCCCATCTAACTGTAAATGTTAATCTAACTGATAAATGCTGAATATACAACACTCTAGAAAGCTTATAAAATTAAGACCTATATATAAGTACGTGCTCAACACACATATACATGTGCATAAAACAAATTAAAATTTCTTTTCTTGCCATTTTTAACTATATACGAAGTATGTCTTTGTGTAAGCAATATTATTGTCCAATTTTGAGTTTATTACTCTCTTTCCTGATTTTGGCCACTACTTTAACTGTTGGAAATGGTCATAATCTAGCAAAACAAAAGCCAACCAATAAATCATCTATTACAGCAGTTTATATATTTGGGGATTCGACCGTTGATCCAGGCAATAATAACTACATACAAACAATTTTTAGAAGTAATTTTCCTCCTTATGGTGTTGATTTACTGGACGAAGCTCCCACCGGAAGATTCACTAATGGAAGGCTCCCTACGGACTTAATAGGTATGTTTTTTGCGACATTTTCGTTCTTGGTCTATTAGCTCATAACGAGCTAAAAAAATTTATCAGTTAAGCTAGCTAACGTTATATGTTAATGTACGTTTGTTATACAACGTAAAGATTAACGTGACCATTAGTTGTTTCATGTGTGTTGCAGCTTCATATGTTGGTTTAAAATCATTAATTCCAGCTTATTTGGACCCAAATCTTAGCTTGAATGACTTTGCTACGGGTGTAAGCTTTGCTTCGGCGGGTACGGGTTATGACCCACTTACAGCAAAGAGAAATGTAAGTATTTCTTGCCTTAAATTAAAATAAATAAATAATGTTATTCCACAATACGATTCTCTGTGTCCCTTATATCTCACATTGTATGCGCGCACCAAAATCAATTTCCTTAATTTAATAATTACATACCCTTCAAGAGTGATGCGACTCGTACAATGTTTTGAGACGACTAATAGTGAAAAAGACAATACATACAACTTGGTTTTACTATGTACTAAATTTAAATTAATATAGAGGGGAAAAATAAAGACATTGAAATAAATATCTATTATTTTCTTGTATTTAAATGTAGAGTGGAAATTAGAGATTTTTTTTTTCCCATTATATCTATTGTGAGAGAATTTGGTGAAAGCATAATGGGTACCCTTTTCTCTTTCATACGTACCCTACTCTCTTTTCTTCCTCCCCAATTCTCTTCAGGAGGCACTTTAAAGGGAGTATATATATTACTGCATTTGCTAGTGCATAATTAGGAGCATTTATGTAATCACACATATGCATGAACGAATGCATATCCTAAACTTAGAGTAGTATTATCGGATTAACGTGACGATTAGTTGTTTCATTTGGGTTGCAGCTTCATATGTTGGAATAATATGAGATAGTTACTCATGTGACAAGTTAGTTAGCCACTTAATTTACTTCATTCGAGTATAAAATAAATCGTAAATAAATATCACTTTCACACTCATCCAGACCCCTCTTTTGCTCACCTTATTTACACTGATTGCTTGTGAGAAGAGTAAGTTTGGATAAAATAAAGTTAATAAGTTCGAAAACACGAGTTGTTATTATTAATTTATAAATGTGAGAAAAAAAAAATTATATATTGATTATCGTAATTAATGTTAATTTAAATTAACATTTTTTTGACACTTTTTGGCTTTTTATATATAGAGCCCTAAATTATCTAAATTCCTAACGGCTATATATTATCATAAAACAAAAATTTTAAAAAAAAATATTTTAAAAGTTGGCCTTAAAAGAAAATTTTGTTTCTGAAGTCGGGGCCTAGCTTTCTTTATCACAGACTAACATTAATTACTTAAAAGATGGTTCAATATTTCATGGTCCATACATTTTTGTTTTACCCTAATTTTAAACATACAATTTGCATATCGAAGATAAATACAGTAACAAGATACGTCTCTAACGTACCCTGTCGAAAGTCCTCTTACAGTCTTACGTAAATTATTGATTGGTAGTCTGGTAGAGCTCTCATCAATTAGGATCTTTAGGTTGGTTTGGGTCAGATCATGTTAGATCTTGGATCATATTTGGGTCGGTCTTGTCGGATTAATAAGTAAAGTCTCCAACTTATGAATTTTTGTTTGGTTATGTTGGGTGGTTTACCATGTCGAGTATAGGTCTGATTTAGCTTAAGTCAACAATGAGTCGAGTTGAATTTTAAGTTCAGAATGTGTCGAGTTGGGTTTGGAGTGGGTTTATATACATGTAAATTCAAATTCAAATCATGTTCGAATTGGATAATTATTGGATCAAATCAAGTTTAAGTCAAATCAATTATTGTAGTCTTGGGTCAAGATTAAGTCGAATCAATGTCAATATAGGCATGTACTCGATATAACATTGTACGGAGTAGATAGTTTAGCCATTATAAAACTTGTCTAACATATGATTCGAGAATTAGTGTATATATAACCATGTGTTTCGGATGAAAACAATCGAATCTCGGAAGATCCTTTTATCTTGAGGGAACTTGGTCTCGGTCCGAACGACGCAGGAGCCGAGGGTTTCCTGCACAACAAATACACGTAAACTAGCCTCGGGGGGGACGCCGAGGAAGGCCCCTCCGATGCTTAAGTCAGTATATTAGAGAGAGAAAGCTGTGCAAGAGTTTAGTTGCTTGAGGCTTTATTGTCTTTGTCTTTGTCTTTGTCTTTGTCTTTGTCTTTGTCTTTGTCTTTGTCTTACCAAGAATTGACCAAATTGTTGGCTTTTATACCTTGGCTAATGAAGGAGGCGGATTGGGCCCGGAAATCAGTTGGGCTGGGCCAAGCTGATTGGGCCGTTGACTGACCTTGACATGGCTTTGAGGATGTTGATTTTTGACTTTAGCATATTTGGAGAGTTGAACCTTTGCCTTGGGCTTTTAATTGGATCATTCAGTGACCAGGCCCAATTGGACTAAATTGGACCCAAACAACTTGCCCCCCAGACCCGATTTGGAAGGATGACGGGTCGGGTTTGATTTAACCAGAAAAGGAGGGAAGTGAATGATTTGCTGATCCAAAAATGTGAATTTAAACCGTAATTAACCCATGATTAATGAGATAACAACAGTTAATGTGGATGATTGCGGAAGTTGGACGGGTAGTGGGCGATTTAACTGCAAGGTTGTGTGTTTAACGGTTACTTAGTGGGGTGCTTGAGAGAAATTGAAACGCAGACTCCTTGAATTCCCATTTCTGGAGATATAAATAGAGGCGCGTCTTCTCTCCCCACTCACTCATCAACACAAACCCAGAATTCTCAAGAACGCTCAAGAGCCCGCATCAAAACTTCGCAAATTCCCCGAGCATTAAGCTTAGAAGCTGAGACTTGTCACTACCAATTCGTAAATCGGCGGCTTTTGCTTCAGATCAAGGTAAATTCCTTTGATTTTATTTCATCTTTCTTCGACTTTGCACTCTTTCCCCTTTTTCGACTTTTTCCTTCGAAATTCGTCAATGGTGAGGGGAGTTAGAGGTGGAGCCCGTGCTCCAAGAAGAGCAAGGCTAATCCCCGATCCCAGGGTCAGGATTGGGACCTGGAATGGACGAAGGACAGAGTCTGACCCTGCTGAAGGGGTTAGGGCGACTCCCATTTCTTCGGCTCCTCCTCAGAGGGCTGAGGGGGTGAGAGCTTCAGGACGGGATGATGAAGTTCCCGCTGTCCTTTGGGATATCCTCCCAGGGTTTTCAGAGTGGGAGGATGCCGAAGTAGCTTCGGCCATGATAAAGAACCGTCCCTACTCATGGTGGGTAGAGAACGCCGATCAATATCGATTTGCTGAGCAAATTGAGTTGCACTACGGCATTTTTGAAGCTGATGGATATTGGTGCCGAATGCCCTCAGCATCCGATAGAATCCATCGTCCACCCCCGGGGTATGTGGGGGTGTACACGAGACAGCTTCAGTATGGGCTGAGGTTCCCTTTGGACGTATTCGTCCGAGACTTGCTGATCCATTACAACATTTCCCTGTGCCAGCTGACCCCCACCAGCATCCGAAGGGTAATGACGTACTTATGGGTCTGCAAATTCTTCAGATACGTGCCGAACCTGCACTGCTTCAGAAAGCTCCATCGGCTAGTGCCAAATATTCAGAGTGGGCACGGAAGCCATGGTTCTGGGTGGTATCGGATTGAGTCTCGGCCCCCGTTCCTAACCATGTGGCCGAACGACTCTTCAGACAAGGACTGGAGAGGTCAATGGATTTGGGTTAGGGCGCCCACGGAGCCGAGCCATCCTTATGTTTTCAGCGCTCCCCGGTATCTTGCCGAGCCGGATCCTGATATGGGAAGTTTAGGTCCTCCCGAAGATAGCGGGCCAGACCCGAACCTTAATCAGCAGAACATCTTCGGCAAGCTGCCGAACCGGGGAGGCAGCGGCCGAATGCAGCATATCCCGGAGACTTGGCTCCCCGATACGCACTATGTTTTCCAAGAGAATATGCTGGCAGCTGTCGGCCTCAGCCGAAAGTTTAGGGATGGTAATCTTCTTCGGCTGGGGCCGAGGCCTTTTAATTATCTCTTTTCTTCTTTCATTTTGCTTTCTTGTGATGTGCCGAACTAACTGAATTGACTTCTCCCCTTTTCTTTTTCAGAACGGGACGAGACCAACATCGGCATTGATTACGCTCGCCTTGGCGTCAACCGAGAACGAGTCGTAACTGATCGGGCTCCCCCTATCACTGAACCAAGGCGCCGAGAGGTTCACCTAGACTCTTCCCACTTCCAAATTGAGGCTGTTGCTCTGTATCAGAGGCAGAAGCCTTGGTGGAAGAAGAGGGATCCCTTGTTTCAGCTGCTGGAAGAAGAAGCTGAAGCTGCCCGTACAGCCGAAGAGGTTGCACGGGTTATTGAAGCTTGTGAAGGAGGAGAAGGGTCCTCCAGAGCTGCTGAAGCCGAAGCTGCAGCTAGAGCAGCTGAAGAAGACGAGGCTTTGCTGAAGACCTCGGTGAGTTTTTAGACAACTTTTTTCTTTCTTTTTTTTTTTTTTTTTTTTTTTACTCACACTCTTCTTCCCCCCTGTCTGTTACAGTCTGAAGAGAGTAACAGACACAGAGAAGGCAAAGCTCCTGTTCGTCCCGAAGATCAAATACAAGAGTCTTCAGATTCAGATATGGACGAGCAGCCCCTTCTGAAAAGGCGCCGAAGGATGGCCATCATCGGCCCTCATGATTTTCAGCAGAGGCCGATGACCATCGGCGTCGCAATAAGGGAACCTGAGGAAGGCAATGGATCGCCGAGGGTTCCCCAGCCAACACCCCAATCTCCTCAAAAGACCCCTCCACCACCTCCTGAGATGGAGGTGGATCAGAGAACTCCCGGACCTAAGGGAGGGGTCCAAGAAGAAATCAAGGAGAGTGCTGCTGAGCACGGAAATAAAGATGCCGTGATGTCAAGTGCTGAAGGCTTCACGGCAGATATCGCAAGAGAGGTTGAGGCTTTCGTCCTCACCCCTGAAGAAGAGGAGGTCATAGTACTTGACTCCTCTGAGAAGGACGATGCTGAGACAACCAAAGCTAATCAAGCTCCATCGTCGTCCTTCCCTTCTTTCCAGACTCTGCATTCTGGAGAAATGGGTTTCTCGGCCCCCGAATTCCAATCCCAGATCACATCTGGGACCTCATATGGGGTCAAAACCGAGAAGGAGCTGCAGCCTACTTCGGCAATTTTGCTGGCATGTCCGAAGTAGACAGGGCAAGGATCTGGTCGCTGAAGGCCACTGCTGGGATGGGCGAATCCAGTAGATCAGTTCCTGACCCAGCCAGGTCTAACCAACTGCTGATGATGCAGGTAATTTTCCTTGCCTTGATTTCTTTCTGAACTCAACCTTTCAGCTATTATTTTTTACTTTTTTAACTTGTGCCCCTGTTTTCAGTTCGTGCACAATCAGACTCTCACTGTAGAGCTGATAGATTCCCTACAAGATAGGGTGGACGCTGCCGAGCACGATCAAAGGGTAGCCGAGGAAGAGCTAAAGCTTGCTAAGCTGAAGCAGGCAGCAGCTGAAGAGAAGCAGCAGGAGGTTGAGGAGTACGGTAAAAAAGCTGCCGAAGCTCTGAAAACCTTCTGTGATGCTATGGAGATGGAGGTTTTTCCCCCACTGATGGAAGGGGAAAAATTCCTCCAAGAGCACCTGGGGGTGGACATCTCCAAGTTCAAGGCTGCTATCGAGAGCCGAATCCAAGGAGCTGCTGCACAGGCTGAGGTGCAGCATCAGCTAGAATCTCTTGAAGCCAGCAGAATGGCTGCTGAAGAGATGCTCCAAGCTAGGGATGTCCAACTCTCAAGGGCTGCTGCTGCTGCTGAAGCTCAAAGAGCTAAGCTACAAGAGGCTGAGGATCAGCTCACTGCCAAGAAGGAAGAAATGGTCCAAGTTCAGGCCGAGGCTTCCCAGGTTCAGCAAGAGTTTACCGAGCTGAAAGGCTCCTCCTCCAAGCTCGTCGATGAGCTGAAGAGATCCGAGGAAGACTTGGAGGAGACGAAGAAGAAGTTGGCCGATGCTGAGGCTCTACTCAAAGTCCGTATCTATACCCAAGAAGAGTATGAAATGGGTTTTAGAAACGGGTTCAGAGTGTGCCGAAGGGTCTGCCTTCATGCTGAGCCGAAGCTGGACTGGTCCAAATGTGCTGAATGGGTCCAAGATCCCGAAGACCCTCACATGAAGTATGCCACTCCAATCGAAGCTGAAATCCTTAAGGCTGAGGAAGCCGAGGAAGAAGCTGAGAGGATGGAGTTGGAGGCTGAGCAGAGGGAAAGGGAGGCTCGGCAGAGTGCAAAGCCTGCTTCTTCTGCTGCTGGAGCTGAGACCACCATTGGGCCCAATGAAGCTGATCAGTCTGATCCTCAGGCTGAAGCATAGGAACTCGGGCAGTCGTCTTCAGAATCTTGCGGTTCATCATGCGCTCAACTTTAGACTTGCCGCTTTCTGAATTTTTGCCTTTTGTTTTTTTTTGCTTCAGCTTGCCTTATCGTACAACAGCTTATTATATTTTTATTTTGCCTGTACGTATTTCGGCAGCTGTTACTTTCCGCTTGTGGGCGGCTGCCGACTATTTTTGTAATTCAACATTTTTATTTCAAAGAAGTTCACTTTCTCAGCTTTCTTGTGTATTTTTTTTTTCTTCGCTTTACCAGTCTTCGCACTTTACTGCTTTCTTTGAATGATCTTTCAAATATTTGCTAAGTGCAGAACTTCGGCTAGCGAGAATCATTTCTGCTGAGACTTCTTTTTGCCGTTTGTACTCGGATGTTTTCAACTTGTGAAAAAACTGACATAAGTATCAAACTTCGGCTGAGCTGAAGGGTATTAGATCAGTTGTGCCATTTCTCTATTTCCCTCTGCCCCCCCAGAAATCTGAAGATGAGGTCTTCTGAATTCTGGAATGGCTGATAATTTTTCTCGGCTAAGCCGAGGATCTTTGAACACTTTGCTTTATTTTCTACATCTGTTTTTAAAGTACTGATTTCCCACCTGAGAGTTTTCACTCTAGAGATGGTACTCTTGTGACACTTTCTTCAATTCATCCAAGGGAACAACTATCCGAAACACCATGCCGGGGCAGCAGTTTATCTGAAGTACGAGGCATCATCATGCAATACTTCAGAGTTGCAACTACCACCCGGAACTGATTCATCCGAAGTACAAGGCATCACTATGCAATACTTCGGGGCTTTATCAGTTCCTATTTTTTAGGCTATGTTTCGGATAAGTCTATGGCCTTTTTGCCCAAAGGAACAGATTCTCCGAAGTACAAGGCATCACTATGCAATACTTCGGGCTTGTATCCTTTTTTGGCAGGTTTTACGGCTTGCCGAGGTACAAGGCATCATTATGCAATACCCCGGACAGCGCCGAATGAAACCTTGAATTTTTGAAAAACCGTAGAAAGCATAAAGACTTAAAGAATACACGCAATCTGAATGAATACTGGCTCGATGGCCTTTTTACAAACAAAATCAGTGTACTTACATGGATTGCACTATCCGAAGGATTTACACATAGTATTTTTTGAGCACATCGGCATTCCAATGGTTTTTCAGCTCGGTGCCATCCATTTGTTTGAGTCTGAAGGTACCGGGCTGAAGCTCTTGATAAATTTCATAAGGTCCCTCCAAGATGCTGAGAGTTTGCCATGAATGCGACTTTTTTGAACAGCTGCAGCATTCCTCAGAACTAAATCCCCAACTCTGAGAGGTCGTTGATAGACTCTTCGGTTGTAGGACTTGCTCATTCTGAGCTTGTGTGCAGCCATCCTTTCTCGGGCTAGATCTCTAATCTCGTCAAGGAAGTCGAGGGACTCTTTCATGAGCTGCTCATTTTCCTCGGCTGAGAAGAGATTCACTCGTAGGCTTTCTGAGCCCACTTCCACTGGAAGCACTGCTTCGGATCCATACACCAGCTGAAAAGGTGAATGCCCCGTTGCCTCCTTCTCGGTTGTCCGGAGTGACCAGAGGGTTCCCGGAAGTTCCTCTACCCACTTGGACTTTTGATCCTCTACTCTTTTTCTGAGAGCGTTAAGGATCTGTTTATTTGCGGCTTCAGCTTGGCCATTACTCTGAGGGTGGCAAACCGCGGAGTAAGCCAATTTTATCCCGAACTGATCAGTGTATCGGCGCAAGGGCAGGTTGTCAAACTGTCTGCCGTGGTCGAACACAAAAACTTTTGGGATGCCGAACCGAGTTATTATGTTCTGCCAGATGAACTGTCTGACAGTTTGCTCAGATATGCTTGAAGCAGCTTCCGCTTCAATCCATTTGCTGAAATAGTCGATTCCGACTATCAGCCACTTTCTTTTGTATGGGGCCTCGGGAAAGGGTCCCAGAATATCCAACCCCATTGTGCAAATGGAAGAGGATTAAGAATTGGCTGGAGATCTAGGCATGGCCGATGGATTACCGGTGCAAATTTTTGGCATTTCTCGCATTTTCTGACCATGTTCTTTGCATCCGAGATCATTGTAGGCCAAAAATACCCTGCCCTGAGAGCTTTGTGGGCTAAGGTTCTCCCTCCTATGTGGTTTCCGCAGATGCCGAGGTGAATCTCTCGGAGAATATAGTCGGCATCCGTTGGACCCACGCATTTCAACAATGGAGCGGAGAAGGATTTTCTGAGGAGTTGGCCGCCGAAGACGAGGAATCGTGAACTGATCCGCTTTATTTTGGAGGCCGAATTCCTATCCTCGGGGAGCTCGTTCCTGAGTTTATAAGCCAGGATGTCATCCATCCAGCTCGGCTCGAGTGCAGCGCAGCAGATTGATATTGCTTCGGCTACACTCTTTTCTCGGCGCACCTCCACATAGACAGAACGGCTTAACTCAGTCAGAGTTGAGCTTGCAAGTTTGGAGAGTGCGTCCGCTTGAGCATTTTGACCCCTTGGGATCAGCTCTACTTCGAAAGATCTCAGCTTCGCAATTGTCGATTTGATCCTTGTGAGGTAAGCTGCCATTGAAGGCTCTTTAGCCTCATACTCCCCCCGGATCTGATTGGCGACCAGCTGAGAATCTGTCTTGAGGTAGACATGCTCGGCTTCCAACGATATGCACAGGTCTAAGCCAGCAATGGCTGCTTCATATTCGGCCTCGTTGTTAGAGGCTTTGAATGAAAATTTTAGTGCATACTCGAAGGTTTTGCCTTCGGGAGAGGTAATGACGACCCCTGCCCCCGAACCGTTCACGGTGGAGGACCCATCCGTGAAGACGGTCCAGATTTTCCTCCTTGCATCCAGAGTCTCCTGATAGGAGCACTCGGCCAAGAAGTCTGCCAAGGCTTGCGCCTTGATGGCTGTTCTCGGCTGATAACCGATACTGAACTCGGTGAGCTCGAAAGCCCACTTTGCTAGTCTACCGGATTTTTCAACCTTGCCGAGGACTTTCTCTAACGGCTGATCAGTTAGAACCGCTATTTGATGAGAATCAAAATAGGGTCGCAACTTCCGAGCAGCCACCACCACTGCATAAGCCACTTTTTCTAACAATGGGTAGCGCGTCTCGGCATCCGTCAGGGTGTGGCTGACGAAATAGATCGGCTGTTGAATTTTTTCTTCTTCCTTAGCAGCACCGCGCTTACCGTGGCTGGACTGACCGCCACGTATAAGTATAGGATGTCTCCTACGACTGGCCTTGCCAGTGTTGGGAGTTGAGCCAGGTGTTCACGGAGCTGCTGAAAGGCTGACTTTTGTTCGTCTCCCCATTCAATGCCTTTTGAATTTTGGAGCTTCAGCGCCTTGAAGAAAGGGAGCCCTTTGTCTGAGGCTCGTGAGATGAACCTGGACAAGGCAGCCATTCTCCCGGCTAGACGCTGAATATCCCTTTTTGTCTTCGGCTCGGGGAGGTCTAAAAGCAGCTTGTACTTTGGCGGGGTTTGCATCAATCCCCCTCTTGCTGACCATGAAGCCGAGGAACTTGCCTGACTTCACGCCGAAGACACATTTCTTCGGATTCAGCTTCATTTTGTATTTTCTGAGGGTGGCGAAGGTTTCGGCTAGGTCCGTGACATGATCTTTTTTCTTTTATGCTTTTGACGATTGAGTCGTCAACATAAACCTCCATGTTTCGGCCTTTTTGCTCGGCGAAAACCTGATCAACCAACCTCTGATATGTTGCCCCGCATTTTTCAATCCGAAGGGCATCATTCTGTAATTGTACAACCCGGAACTTGTTATGAACGCTGTTTTAGCTCGGTCCTCGGGGTGCATGAAGATCTGATGGTATCCCGAGAATGCGTCCATGAAACTGAGCAGAGCATGCCCGCTTGTCGAGTCGACAGTTGGTCGATCCTCGGCAGCGGATAGGAGTCCTTGGGACATGCCCTATTCAGGTCCGTGAAGTCAACGCACATCCTCCAGTTACCATTTGCCTTCTGAACCATTACAACATTGGCCAGCCACTCCGGATACTGACAGGGTTCAATGAACCCAGCATCTAGGAGCTTTATCGACCTCAGCTGCGATGTTCTGGTTCTTTTCGGCGGAGTAGTTCCGCTTTTTTCTGCTTAATGGGTCGACTGGAGGGGTCGACATTAAGCCTATGGGAGACGAAGTCCGGATCAATCCCGGGCATTTCTGCGGCTGAGAAGGCGAACACGTCTCCACTGGCCCGTAGGAGTTGGACGAGTGCCGCACGGGTGTTTGGCTCCAGTGACGACCCGATGCTAACACATCTGTTCGGATCTCCTACGGTCAGTTCTATTGACTCGGTCAGGTCATCCGTCTCCATGCTCTTAGAGTTGGATTCCTCGAATTCCGGCCTGCTATCAATATTAGCAGACTTTCCTGACCGCGGCTGGCCATCAGAGTCGTTCGGCTCTGAGGCGGAGTCAGCCTCTTGGCCCCATCAGATTTCTCGTTGTCTGGGGCTTCATTAGCCGAAACGTCTGAGCCTCTCGGCTTTTTGGCGTTTCGGTCCGGTGCTTTTCCTCCCCATCGCCACGGTCGCCTCGGCGAGACGTGGATGGCTTGAGGTGATTGCATCGGCGGGCTTCTTTTTGACTGCCCTTTATTTTCTCGGAGCGTCCTCGTCTGAAACGTATATCATGATTTGATGATACGTGGAGACGACTCCTTGAATGCCGTGAATGAGGGGTCTCCCCATGATCACGTTGTATGCAGATGGAGCATCTACGACCAAAAATTCGGCCATGATATTCCTAGCTGCTCGGCCTTCGCCGATGGTGACAGGAAGTGTAATCTTCCGTCAGGATACGATGAAGAGCCGTTGAATCCAGACACCGGGTAGGGTGCGGGGTCCAGGTGCTCGGCTCCCATCCTCAGCTGGTCGAACGCTCCTCGGAAGAGGATTTCG
>NW_018743033.1:990995-1035995 GCF_001683475.1 Chenopodium quinoa
AACTTGGTCTCGGTCCGAACGACGCAGGAGCCGAGGGTTTCCTGCACAACAAATACACGTAAACTAGCCTCGGGGGGACGCCGAGGAAGGCCCCTCCGATGCTTAAGTCAGTATATTAGAGAGAGAAAGCTGTGCAAGAGTTTAGTTGCTTGAGGCTTTATTGTCTTTGTCTTTGTCTTACCAAGAATTGACCAAATTGTTGGCTTTTATACCTTGGCTAATGAAGGAGGCGGATTGGGCCCGGAAATCAGTTGGGCTGGGCCAAGCTGATTGGGCCGTTGACTGACCTTGACATGGCTTTGAGGATGTTGATTTTTGACTTTAGCATATTTGGAGAGTTGAACCTTTGCCTTGGGCTTTTAATTGGATCATTCAGTGACCAGGCCCAATTGGACTAAATTGGACCCAAACAACTTGCCCCCCAGACCCGATTTGGAAGGATGACGGGTCGGGTTTGATTTAACCAGAAAAGGAGGGAAGTGAATGATTTGCTGATCCAAAAATGTGAATTTAAACCGTAATTAACCCATGATTAATGAGATAACAACAGTTTAATGTGGATGATTGCGGAAGTTGGACGGGTAGTGGGCGATTTAAACTGCAAGGGTTGTGTGTTTAAACGGTTACTTAGTGGGGTGCTTGAGAGAAAATTGAAACGCAGACTCCTTGAATTCCCATTTCTGGAGATATAAATAGAGGCGCGTCTTCTCTCCCCACTCACTCATCAACACAAAACCAGAATTCTCAAGAAACGCTCAAGAGCCCGCATCAAAACTTCGCAAATTCCCGAGCATTAAGCTTAGAAGCTGAGACTTGTCACTACCAATTCGTAAATCGGCGGCTTTTGCTTCAGATCAAGGTAAATTCCTTTGATTTTATTTCATCTTTCTTCGACTTTGCACTCTTTCCCCTTTTTCGACTTTTTCCTTCGAAATTCGTCAATGGTGAGGGGAGTTAGAGGTGGAGCCCGTGCTCCAAGAAGAGCAAGGCTAATCCCCGATCCCAGGGTCAGGATTGGGACCTGGAATGGACGAAGGACAGAGTCTGACCCTGCTGAAGGGGTTAGGGCGACTCCCATTTCTTCGGCTCCTCCTCAGAGGGCTGAGGGGGTGAGAGCTTCAGGACGGGATGATGAAGTTCCCGCTGTCCTTTGGGATATCCTCCCAGGGTTTTCAGAGTGGGAGGATGCCGAAGTAGCTTCGGCCATGATAAAGAACCGTCCCTACTCATGGTGGGTAGAGAACGCCGATCAATATCGATTTGCTGAGCAAATTGAGTTGCACTACGGCATTTTTGAAGCTGATGGATATTGGTGCCGAATGCCCTCAGCATCCGATAGAATCCATCGTCCACCCCCGGGGTATGTGGGGGTGTACACGAGACAGCTTCAGTATGGGCTGAGGTTCCCTTTGGACGTATTCGTCCGAGACTTGCTGATCCCATTACAACATTTCCCTGTGCCAGCTGACCCCCACCAGCATCCGAAGGGTAATGACGTACTTATGGGTCTGCAAATTCTTCAGATACGTGCCGAACCTGCACTGCTTCAGAAAGCTCCATCGGCTAGTGCCAAATATTCAGAGTGGGCACGGAAGCCATGGTTCTGGGTGGTATCGGATTGAGTCTCGGCCCCCGTTCCTAACCATGTGGCCGAACGACTCTTCAGACAAGGACTGGAGAGGTCAATGGATTTGGGTTAGGGCGCCCACGGAGCCGAGCCATCCTTATGTTTTCAGCGCTCCCCGGTATCTTGCCGAGCCGGATCCTGATATGGGAAGTTTAGGTCCTCCCGAAGATAGCGGGCCAGACCCGAACCTTAATCAGCAGAACATCTTCGGCAAGCTGCCGAACCGGGGAGGCAGCGGCCGAATGCAGCATATCCCGGAGACTTGGCTCCCCGATACGCACTATGTTTTCCAAGAGAATATGCTGGCAGCTGTCGGCCTCAGCCGAAAGTTTAGGGATGGTAATCTTCTTCGGCTGGGGCCGAGGCCTTTTAATTATCTCTTTTCTTCTTTCATTTTGCTTTCTTGTGATGTGCCGAACTAACTGAATTGACTTCTCCCCTTTTCTTTTTCAGAACGGGACGAGACCAACATCGGCATTGATTACGCTCGCCTTGGCGTCAACCGAGAACGAGTCGTAACTGATCGGGCTCCCCCTATCACTGAACCAAGGCGCGAGAGGTTCACCTAGACTCTTCCCACTTCCAAATTGAGGCTGTTGCTCTGTATCAGAGGCAGAAGCCTTGGTGGAAGAAGAGGGATCCCTTGTTTCAGCTGCTGGAAGAAGAAGCTGAAGCTGCCCGTACAGCCGAAGAGGTTGCACGGGTTATTGAAGCTTGTGAAGGAGGAGAAGGGTCCTCCAGAGCTGCTGAAGCCGAAGCTGCAGCTAGAGCAGCTGAAGAAGACGAGGCTTTGCTGAAGACCTCGGTGAGTTTTTTAGACAACTTTTTTCTTTCTTTTTTTTTTTTTTTTTTTTTTTTACTCACACTCTTCTTCCCCCCTGTCTGTTACAGTCTGAAGAGAGTAACAGACACAGAGAAGGCAAAGCTCCTGTTCGTCCCGAAGATCAAATACAAGAGTCTTCAGATTCAGATATGGACGAGCAGCCCCTTCTGAAAAGGCGCCGAAGGATGGCCATCATCGGCCCTCATGATTTTCAGCAGAGGCCGATGACCATCGGCGTCGCAATAAGGGAACCTGAGGAAGGCAATGGATCGCCGAGGGTTCCCCAGCCAACACCCCAATCTCCTCAAAAGACCCCTCCACCACCTCCTGAGATGGAGGTGGATCAGAGAACTCCCGGACCTAAGGGAGGGGTCCAAGAAGAAATCAAGGAGAGTGCTGCTGAGCACGGAAATAAAGATGCCGTGATGTCAAGTGCTGAAGGCTTCACGGCAGATATCGCAAGAGAGGTTGAGGCTTTCGTCCTCACCCCTGAAGAAGAGGAGGTCATAGTACTTGACTCCTCTGAGAAGGACGATGCTGAGACAACCAAAGCTAATCAAGCTCCATCGTCGTCCTTCCCTTCTTTCCAGACTCTGCATTCTGGAGAAATGGGTTTCTCGGCCCCCCGAATTCCAATCCCAGATCACATCTGGGACCTCATATGGGGTCAAAACCGAGAAGGAGCTGCAGCCTACTTCGGCAATTTTGCTGGCATGTCCGAAGTAGACAGGGCAAGGATCTGGTCGCTGAAGGCCACTGCTGGGATGGGCGAATCCAGTAGATCAGTTCCTGACCCAGCCAGGTCTAACCAACTGCTGATGATGCAGGTAATTTTCCTTGCCTTGATTTCTTTCTGAACTCAACCTTTCAGCTATTATTTTTTACTTTTTTAACTTGTGCCCCTGTTTTCAGTTCGTGCACAATCAGACTCTCACTGTAGAGCTGATAGATTCCCTACAAGATAGGGTGGACGCTGCCGAGCACGATCAAAGGGTAGCCGAGGAAGAGCTAAAGCTTGCTAAGCTGAAGCAGGCAGCAGCTGAAGAGAAGCAGCAGGAGGTTGAGGAGTACGGTAAAAAAGCTGCCGAAGCTCTGAAAACCTTCTGTGATGCTATGGAGATGGAGGTTTTTCCCCCACTGATGGAAGGGGAAAAATTCCTCCAAGAGCACCTGGGGGTGGACATCTCCAAGTTCAAGGCTGCTATCGAGAGCCGAATCCAAGGAGCTGCTGCACAGGCTGAGGTGCAGCATCAGCTAGAATCTCTTGAAGCCAGCAGAATGGCTGCTGAAGAGATGCTCCAAGCTAGGGATGTCCAACTCTCAAGGGCTGCTGCTGCTGCTGAAGCTCAAAGAGCTAAGCTACAAGAGGCTGAGGATCAGCTCACTGCCAAGAAGGAAGAAATGGTCCAAGTTCAGGCCGAGGCTTCCCAGGTTCAGCAAGAGTTTACCGAGCTGAAAGGCTCCTCCTCCAAGCTCGTCGATGAGCTGAAGAGATCCGAGGAAGACTTGGAGGAGACGAAGAAGAAGTTGGCCGATGCTGAGGCTCTACTCAAAGTCCGTATCTATACCCAAGAAGAGTATGAAATGGGTTTTAGAAACGGGTTCAGAGTGTGCCGAAGGGTCTGCCTTCATGCTGAGCCGAAGCTGGACTGGTCCAAATGTGCTGAATGGGTCCAAGATCCCGAAGACCCTCACATGAAGTATGCCACTCCAATCGAAGCTGAAATCCTTAAGGCTGAGGAAGCCGAGGAAGAAGCTGAGAGGATGGAGTTGGAGGCTGAGCAGAGGGAAAGGGAGGCTCGGCAGAGTGCAAAGCCTGCTTCTTCTGCTGCTGGAGCTGAGACCACCATTGGGCCCAATGAAGCTGATCAGTCTGATCCTCAGGCTGAAGCATAGGAACTCGGGCAGTCGTCTTCAGAATCTTGCGGTTCATCATGCGCTCAACTTTAGACTTGCCGCTTTCTGAATTTTTGCCTTTTGTTTTTTTTTGCTTCAGCTTGCCTTATCGTACAACAGCTTATTATATTTTTATTTTGCCTGTACGTATTTCGGCAGCTGTTACTTTCCGCTTGTGGGCGGCTGCCGACTATTTTTGTAATTCAACATTTTTATTTCAAAGAAGTTCACTTTCTCAGCTTTCTTGTGTATTTTTTTTTTCTTCGCTTTACCAGTCTTCGCACTTTACTGCTTTCTTTGAATGATCTTTCAAATATTTGCTAAGTGCAGAACTTCGGCTAGCGAGAATCATTTCTGCTGAGACTTCTTTTTGCCGTTTGTACTCGGATGTTTTCAACTTGTGAAAAAACTGACATAAGTATCAAACTTCGGCTGAGCTGAAGGGTATTAGATCAGTTGTGCCATTTCTCTATTTCCCTCTGCCCCCCCAGAAATCTGAAGATGAGGTCTTCTGAATTCTGGAATGGCTGATAATTTTTCTCGGCTAAGCCGAGGATCTTTGAACACTTTGCTTTATTTTCTACATCTGTTTTTAAAGTACTGATTTCCCACCTGAGAGTTTTCACTCTAGAGATGGTACTCTTGTGACACTTTCTTCAATTCATCCAAGGGAACAACTATCCGAAACACCATGCCGGGGCAGCAGTTTATCTGAAGTACGAGGCATCATCATGCAATACTTCAGAGTTGCAACTACCACCCGGAACTGATTCATCCGAAGTACAAGGCATCACTATGCAATACTTCGGGGCTTTATCAGTTCCTATTTTTTAGGCTATGTTTCGGATAAGTCTATGGCCTTTTTGCCCAAAGGAACAGATTCTCCGAAGTACAAGGCATCACTATGCAATACTTCGGGCTTGTATCCTTTTTTGGCAGGTTTTACGGCTTGCCGAGGTACAAGGCATCATTATGCAATACCCCGGACAGCGCCGAATGAAACCTTGAATTTTTGAAAAACCGTAGAAAGCATAAAGACTTAAAGAATACACGCAATCTGAATGAATACTGGCTCGATGGCCTTTTTACAAACAAAATCAGTGTACTTACATGGATTGCACTATCCGAAGGATTTACACATAGTATTTTTTGAGCACATCGGCATTCCAATGGTTTTTCAGCTCGGTGCCATCCATTTGTTTGAGTCTGAAGGTACCGGGCTGAAGCTCTTGATAAATTTCATAAGGTCCCTCCCAAGATGCTGAGAGTTTGCCATGAATGCGACTTTTTTGAACAGCTGCAGCATTCCTCAGAACTAAATCCCCAACTCTGAGAGGTCGTTGATAGACTCTTCGGTTGTAGGACTTGCTCATTCTGAGCTTGTGTGCAGCCATCCTTTCTCGGGCTAGATCTCTAATCTCGTCAAGGAAGTCGAGGGACTCTTTCATGAGCTGCTCATTTTCCTCGGCTGAGAAGAGATTCACTCGTAGGCTTTCTGAGCCCACTTCCACTGGAAGCACTGCTTCGGATCCATACACCAGCTGAAAAGGTGAATGCCCCGTTGCCTCCTTCTCGGTTGTCCGGAGTGACCAGAGGGTTCCCGGAAGTTCCTCTACCCACTTGGACTTTTGATCCTCTACTCTTTTTCTGAGAGCGTTAAGGATCTGTTTATTTGCGGCTTCAGCTTGGCCATTACTCTGAGGGTGGCAAACCGCGGAGTAAGCCAATTTTATCCCGAACTGATCAGTGTATCGGCGCAAGGGCAGGTTGTCAAACTGTCTGCCGTGGTCGAACACAAAAACTTTTGGGATGCCGAACCGAGTTATTATGTTCTGCCAGATGAACTGTCTGACAGTTTGCTCAGATATGCTTGAAGCAGCTTCCGCTTCAATCCATTTGCTGAAATAGTCGATTCCGACTATCAGCCACTTTCTTTTGTATGGGGCCTCGGGAAAGGGTCCCAGAATATCCAACCCCCATTGTGCAAATGGAAGAGGATTAAGAATTGGCTGGAGATCTAGGCATGGCCGATGGATTACCGGTGCAAATTTTTGGCATTTCTCGCATTTTCTGACCATGTTCTTTGCATCCGAGATCATTGTAGGCCAAAAATACCCTGCCCTGAGAGCTTTGTGGGCTAAGGTTCTCCCTCCTATGTGGTTTCCGCAGATGCCGAGGTGAATCTCTCGGAGAATATAGTCGGCATCCGTTGGACCCACGCATTTCAACAATGGAGCGGAGAAGGATTTTCTGAGGAGTTGGCCGCCGAAGACGAGGAATCGTGAACTGATCCGCTTTATTTTGGAGGCCGAATTCCTATCCTCGGGGAGCTCGTTCCTGAGTTTATAAGCCAGGATGTCATCCATCCAGCTCGGCTCGAGTGCAGCGCAGCAGATTGATATTGCTTCGGCTACACTCTTTTCTCGGCGCACCTCCACATAGACAGAACGGCTTAACTCAGTCAGAGTTGAGCTTGCAAGTTTGGAGAGTGCGTCCGCTTGAGCATTTTGACCCCTTGGGATCAGCTCTACTTCGAAAGATCTCAGCTTCGCAATTGTCGATTTGATCCTTGTGAGGTAAGCTGCCATTGAAGGCTCTTTAGCCTCATACTCCCCCCGGATCTGATTGGCGACCAGCTGAGAATCTGTCTTGAGGTAGACATGCTCGGCTTCCAACGATATGCACAGGTCTAAGCCAGCAATGGCTGCTTCATATTCGGCCTCGTTGTTAGAGGCTTTGAATGAAAATTTTAGTGCATACTCGAAGGTTTTGCCTTCGGGAGAGGTAATGACGACCCCTGCCCCCGAACCGTTCACGGTGGAGGACCCATCCGTGAAGACGGTCCAGATTTTCCTCCTTGCATCCAGAGTCTCCTGATAGGAGCACTCGGCCAAGAAGTCTGCCAAGGCTTGCGCCTTGATGGCTGTTCTCGGCTGATAACCGATACTGAACTCGGTGAGCTCGAAAGCCCACTTTGCTAGTCTACCGGATTTTTCAACCTTGCCGAGGACTTTCTCTAACGGCTGATCAGTTAGAACCGCTATTTGATGAGAATCAAAATAGGGTCGCAACTTCCGAGCAGCCACCACCACTGCATAAGCCACTTTTTCTAACAATGGGTAGCGCGTCTCGGCATCCGTCAGGGTGTGGCTGACGAAATAGATCGGCTGTTGAATTTTTTCTTCTTCCCTTAGCAGCACCGCGCTTACCGTGGCTGGACTGACCGCCACGTATAAGTATAGGATGTCTCCTACGACTGGCCTTGCCAGTGTTGGGAGTTGAGCCAGGTGTTCACGGAGCTGCTGAAAGGCTGACTTTTGTTCGTCTCCCCATTCAATGCCTTTTGAATTTTGGAGCTTCAGCGCCTTGAAGAAAGGGAGCCCTTTGTCTGAGGCTCGTGAGATGAACCTGGACAAGGCAGCCATTCTCCCGGCTAGACGCTGAATATCCCTTTTTGTCTTCGGCTCGGGGAGGTCTAAAGCAGCTTGTACTTTGGCGGGGTTTGCATCAATCCCCCTCTTGCTGACCATGAAGCCGAGGAACTTGCCTGACTTCACGCCGAAGACACATTTCTTCGGATTCAGCTTCATTTTGTATTTTCTGAGGGTGGCGAAGGTTTCGGCTAGGTCCGTGACATGATCTTTTTCTTTTATGCTTTTGACGATTGAGTCGTCAACATAAACCTCCATGTTTCGGCCTTTTTGCTCGGCGAAAACCTGATCAACCAACCTCTGATATGTTGCCCCCGCATTTTTCAATCCGAAGGGCATCATTCTGTAATTGTACAACCCGGAACTTGTTATGAACGCTGTTTTAGCTCGGTCCTCGGGGTGCATGAAGATCTGATGGTATCCCGAGAATGCGTCCATGAAACTGAGCAGAGCATGCCCGCTTGTCGAGTCGACCAGTTGGTCGATCCTCGGCAGCGGATAGGAGTCCTTGGGACATGCCCTATTCAGGTCCGTGAAGTCAACGCACATCCTCCAGTTACCATTTGCCTTCTGAACCATTACAACATTGGCCAGCCACTCCGGATACTGACAGGGTTCAATGAACCCAGCATCTAGGAGCTTATCGACCTCAGCTGCGATGTTCTGGTTCTTTTCGGCGGAGTAGTTCCGCTTTTTCTGCTTAATGGGTCGACTGGAGGGGTCGACATTAAGCCTATGGGAGACGAAGTCCGGATCAATCCCGGGCATTTCTGCGGCTGAGAAGGCGAACACGTCTCCACTGGCCCGTAGGAGTTGGACGAGTGCCGCACGGGTGTTTGGCTCCAGTGACGACCCGATGCTAACACATCTGTTCGGATCTCCTACGGTCAGTTCTATTGACTCGGTCAGGTCATCCGTCTCCATGCTCTTAGAGTTGGATTCCTCGAATTCCGGCCTGCTATCAATATTAGCAGACTTTCCTGACCGCGGCTGGCCATCAGAGTCGTTCGGCTCTGAGGCGGAGTCAGCCTCTTGGCCCCCATCAGATTTCTCGTTGTCTGGGGCTTCATTAGCCGAAACGTCTGAGCCTCTCGGCTTTTTGGCGTTTCGGTCCCGGTGCTTTTCCTCCCCATCGCCACGGTCGCCTCGGCGAGACGTGGATGGCTTGAGGTGATTGCATCGGCGGGCTTCTTTTTGACTGCCCTTTATTTTCTCGGAGCGTCCCTCGTCTGAAACGTATATCATGATTTGATGATACGTGGAGACGACTCCTTGAATGCCGTGAATGAGGGGTCTCCCCATGATCACGTTGTATGCAGATGGAGCATCTACGACCAAAAATTCGGCCATGATATTCCTAGCTGCTCGGCCTTCGCCGATGGTGACAGGAAGTGTAATCTTCCCGTCAGGATACGATGAAGAGCCGTTGAATCCAGACACCGGGTAGGGTGCGGGGTCCAGGTGCTCGGCTCCCATCCTCAGCTGGTCGAACGCTCCTCGGAAGAGGATGTTCGCCCCGCTACCGCCGTCGACGAGGGTCCGCCAGACGTTGCGGTTGGCGATGCCCAGAATGATTACTAGTGGGTCATCGTGGGGGTATACCACCCCCTCACAGTCTTCGGCTGTGAACAGGATGTTCGGCGCCGGTGACTGGGACTGCCGAAGCTCAGCCTGATGAATCTGATGGGTTAGACCCCTCAGTTGGCGTTTGGCTGTGCCTCGCGAGATTCCCCCGGAAATAACTAGGATGTCGAGGGACTCCTTGCCCTGAGGTCCCTTATCCTTCTTCCGAGCGAAGTTGAGGTCCTGCCGAGAATCTTTTTCAGCTTTTTTCTCCTCGCGCCTGTCCGCGAGGTATTGGCTCAGGTACCCCTTGCGGACCAGATCCTCAATCTGGTCCTTCAGCTGGACGCAGTCCTCGGTGCGATGTCCGGGTGAGTCATGGAACTCGCACCACTGGTCCTTTCCCCTCGTCTGATGCCAGGGAGGCAACGGACGAGGTTTTTTGAATCTCCCCTCGTCCTTCGTCGTGCTGAAAATCTTAGCACGGGGAAGGGAGAGTGGAGTGTATGAATCGTACCTTCCCGTGTAGGGAAAGTGTCTTTCCTTCTTCGGCTCGGCAGCAGAGGACGGTTCTGAGGCCTTAGCCTTCCCTTTCCTCTGCGCCGAGACTTCGGGCTGCTGCCCTTTCGGCTTGTCAATTCTCGGACGAGACTGAGACCTGGATCTGTTCCACTCCTCGGCTCGGATGAACCTATCCGATGCTTCCAAGGCTTCCTCCAGGGTCTGCGGGGGATGCATGACCATGAAGTCCAGGAACTTTCCAGCTTGGAGGCCGTTCCGTAGCGCGAACACGGCCAGGCCTTGATCCAGGCTTGTGATTCCGGATGACTCGTTGCTGAAGCGAGTCAGATAGTCGCGGAGGCTCTCGTCCTCCGCCTGCTGCAGACTCATTAGCTCTGCAGTGGTCTTCTCTCGGCGGTTGGCCGTAGAGAATTTGCTCTTGAACTTGTTGGAGAGGTCGTTCCAACCGGTTATGGAGCCTTCCTTGAGCCCTTTGGTGATCCAGGATTGGGCAACACCTTTGAGGGTCGTAGGAAAGTATTTACACCAGGTAGCCTCAGACCTCGGGTTCAGATACATGTGCCCCTCGTAAGAGGCAATGTGATCCTTAGGATCTGAGGTACCATCGTAAGTAATATGTGCCGGGATTTTGACCGTTGGCACATGCTCTTCCAGAATCCACTTCTGGAAGGGCGAGTTCGATGGAACCATGACCGTCTTCCCCTTGTACCCGGCCTCAGGGACCTCGCTCCCTCCTCTCTCAGAGGTGGAAGTGGTTTTCGTCCCCGGCTGAGACAAGGTTGGGTGGGGTCCGGTATCCTCTGGGAAGGTGAGGCGGCTATGCACACTCACCTCCCTCGAACCCAAGCGTTCGTGAATGCTTCGGCGGGCGAATTCCGGGTCCTTGGAGGGCCCCATAGAATTCTGAGCTTCAGAGTGGTCAGAGGGTTGAGGGTTCCTCCTCCTCTCCTTACTGGAGTTTCGGGTGTCCCCTCGCCACCTCTGGCCGAGCTGTCTATGTGGTGGAACTTGTCCACCATCATCCTGACCGATCCTCCTTTTCAGGTTTCTCGGCTGGTGATCATCAGGCATCTGGATTGGAGCCCCTTGAGCTTTAAGGAACTCCATGCAGATGGCCACTGCTCTGGCCACTTCCTCGGTGGAGGGTCCGGAGGGAGGAGTCTCCTGCGGATGTGACCTGGATTGCACGCTATGGCGCGGCGGGGAGTTCCTCGCACCTGAGCCACTCGGTCTCGGGGATGGCCCCGGCTGCCGAGTGTGGTGCGAGGTGTTCTCCTCCTGGAGGCTAGGACCTCTTGAGGCTTCCCTTTCCGGAGAAATGGGGGCCTCCGATTCGGAAGAGGCTTGCTCCGGGGAGGGATAAACCGGCTGGCGTTCCCTCACCGTAATCCGGCCTCCTCCCTTCTTAGCCTTCTTGGAACTCTTTCCACTCTTAGTCATGGCGACTGCCGGAGTGTTTGATGACTGACGCGAAATTTAGTAGCGTTCCCCACAGACGGCGCCAAATTGTTTCGGATGAAAACAATCGAATCTCGGAAGATCCTTTTATCTTGAGGGAACTTGGTCTCGGTCCGAACGACGCAGGAGCCGAGGGTTTCCTGCACAACAAATACACGTAAACTAGCCTCGGGGGGGACGCCGAGGAAGGCCCCTCCGATGCTTAAGTCAGTATATTAGAGAGAGAAAGCTGTGCAAGAGTTTAGTTGCTTGAGGCTTTATTGTCTTTGTCTTTGTCTTTGTCTTTGTCTTTGTCTTTGTCTTTGTCTTTGTCTTTGTCTTACCAAGAATTGACCAAATTGTTGGCTTTTATACCTTGGCTAATGAAGGAGGCGGATTGGGCCCGGAAATCAGTTGGGCTGGGCCAAGCTGATTGGGCCGTTGACTGACCTTGACATGGCTTTGAGGATGTTGATTTTTGACTTTAGCATATTTGGAGAGTTGAACCTTTGCCTTGGGCTTTTAATTGGATCATTCAGTGACCAGGCCCAATTGGACTAAATTGGACCCAAACACCATGCATCTTGACATAAGTTGTATTAGTGAAGGAAAGGTGGCATTTTTATTGAATTCATTAGAAAAACCTCAATTGTGGCTTGATTAGTAATTTGGAGTGGAAGGAGAAAGTCATTATCATTTTGTCATTGTAAATTTCATAATGTCATTTATAGTAGTACTCAGCACTTTATTAAAACTAATAAAGATTTATGATTGCAGAAAGTAATTGATATGTCGACGCAACTACAATACTTTGATGAATACAAGAAAAAACTTTAACGTAAGGTTGGGAAGAAAAGGATGGAGTACATCATCAACAACTCAGCAGTTATAATTAGTTGTGGCACAAACGACATCGTTTATACATATGTACCAGACTATATGCCTCAGCAGCCTGACAAAGTTGCAACTTACCTACACTTTATGCTAGACCAAAGCCACGGGTTCATACAGGTAATAATCCAAAATTAATCCTTACGAGTTGTACGCAAAAAGTGAGACAGAGGATAAATTTCACGAATAAGTATGATGGAAAGAGATGAATTTTCGTGCATAGCAACTTCTTTTCCCCTATGGTTTGTTTGAAGATTAAATGGAGTAGAACTGTAGAAGCTAAGAATGTCTACTTGTACATTTAAAGAGCAACGGAAGTTTATTAATTCTTATAATTTAAAAGAAAATTAACCTTTATTTTGGTCCAAAAAACTCTTAGTATAAATATTTTAGTGATAAACTACACACAAAATAAAGTTAATTACAGAGTGTTACAAAATCTAATTTAGAAAATTTTCAACTTGTATTTAAAAAATAAAAAAATTATACTCCGTATGGTGCTAGGAATTATAGAGTATTTCCCGACGACCTCTCTATATTTAATATATTACTCCGAGTAATATATTTCCCGACGACCTCTCTATATTTAATCCAACTAATTATGTCACTCCACAGATATTAACAAAAAAATTGAAAATATGCAGAGCTAAATTTGAAAATCCATATCAACATTTTTAAGGCAGTGTTTGGGAAATTGCTAGAATTTAAATTCTAGAATTTCAAATTCATCATTTTGTCCGGATAGAATGTTCATATGAGTTAGATCTAATTCAACAAAATTTTCAAAAGACTAAAAATACAAGAACAAGCTCACCATTATATATTAATTTCTCATTACTCATCTATGAAAGATTTTGTTATTATCACGAAGAGGAAGAGAATAGGGGTGTCTGATTGATTTTGGGGAATCTGGTTTCATTTTCCTTTTCATTTTCCTTTTTCATCTCTGTTTTCAATGTGGGTAAAGACCCGGTAATGGCCTGTTTCATTTTTATCTCGACTCTGACCCGCATTGACCCTAACCCGACCCTGACCCGCTAAATATTCATCTTGACCCGCAATCGACCCGCCCCGCTAATAACTCGTACCGACCGGCACTGACCCACCCAATAACCACCCCTAATTACTCGTATTTGTTTTTGTATGTATATATAGCTCATTAAAGCTAGATTATGTACTTTGTAAGACGATTTCACTTAAATTTGAATTTAAAATAATGTGCAGGCGTTAATTGATCGAGGCGTGAGAAAGATAGGGGTAGTGGGGCTACCACCAGTGGGTTGCCTACCCGTAGTCATGACTCTGCATACTTCTCTATATCAACCACGCAGTTGTATTGAATCTTTTTCATCAATTGCCAAAGATTTCAACCAAATGCTCCAACATCAATTGACAACCATGCAAACTTCCCAACAAATTGCAACTATTGCGTACGGTGATATATTTGAACCTTTACAAGACCAATTTAACAACCCAAATAATATGGAAAGTTGTTACGACCCTTTTAGTCTTTGTCCTTTACACCATTTATAGCCTTTTTTTTGCATTTATATCTAGCTCATCTTTCCCCCACATTCCGTAAATAAATAAATAAACGTGTGACTATATTATAAAGATAAATAATATTTTTGGTGAGGAGTCATGAAAGTAGATGAATAATTCACAAATTATTAAAAGATGAAGTAATTAATGGATCCACTTCAAGAACCCCAAGTGCACACAAATTTATTGCTCATTTATCTATTTCTTCTACCACCAAAAGAAGTAAATGATGTCAAAAAAGGAAAAAAAAAAAACATTGAAAATAGTTGTTTATGTTGTTATTGCCTTTTTTTTAGGTACATTTGTATTATTTGATGAGTTGTTTTTATTTGTTAATTACATTTTGACTCGTATAGTTGTCAATAAACATGGATCTTTGTTCACGATTATTGTGTTTAAATTTGACAATTTGATATTTTTGGAAATAAGGTTAAAGTTATATCTTACACGATTCCACACATCATGATTTTAATGTTCATAATATTATATAGCTAGCTAGTGCTTTACTAATTGAGTAAATCAGATGACCAAAATTGAAAACATATTTCCTAGCTAATTATATGTAAGTAAGCCCTCTATCATGTCACGTTACTAATTCAATTACACTATCGACGTGAATGTACTATAGTTCTAAACATAAGGATTACAAATTTTCTTCCAGGTCATATGATGAGTTAATGATTTGTGATGCAGGATTTGAGGTTGTTGACAAAGGGTGTTGCGGTACTGGACTAATTGAAGGATCATTATCATGTAACTCTTTGTTGCTGATATGTGAAGACCGATCTAAATACCTATTTGGGATACAATTCATCCAACTGAACGATCGTATCACTTGCTTTTTGAGGCTCTTCGTCCTATTGTTGATTATATATTGTCCACATAGAAAAGCAGGAAACATTATTAATTAGTATGAGTATAAAATGAGAAATTTTGGAGTAATCTTCAATTTCCATTGTATTACATGATAATTCATGTTTGTAATTATGTTATATTAAAAAATTATCATCGATATTCAATTTTTATGCATACACATAAATCTTTCGTACTCAATATCTATCTTATTATTGGTGCATGGTACGTGCATCCTTTAACTTGTACCAACAAAGTACTAGAGATTATGTTTTATGTGCTCGTTCAAAATTTAAAATTATAATATTAATACTACGTGTATAAACTAGTATTAAAAGGTTGAATTTACCTCTCAACTAACATTGTTCTCTAATTTGTACACTATTGTTTCGGATGTAAATAATTGGTCCTTCGGTTGGACCTTAGAAGTGGGCTGAAGACTGGACTCGGCCCAAGTGATGATTGGGACGAGGGTTTCCTGCACAGCAAACACACGTAAACTGGCCTCGAGGGTGGTGCCGAGAAAGGCCCCTCCGATGCATAATTTAGTACAGTGTTTAGAGGGAGAAAGCTATGCAAGAGTATTAATTTCTTGAGGCTTAAAGTGCATGAATTGAGAAAGAGAGAAATCAAGGCTTTTATACCTTACTCAAATAGCTTTAATGGGCCTCTTAGCCATGTGGACTTGCCACGCCGACTGAGCCTTCTTTGACTTATTTGACATGCTTGAGGAGAATTGAACCTTCTTTGGGCTTTTAATTTGATCATTTGTGGACTGGCCCAATTAGAGTAAATTAGACCGAAACAACTTGCCCCCCAAATCTGATTCGGAATTTTGACGAAATGGGTTTATACTTGCAAATTGGAGGGAAGCAAATAATTTAATTAAAATTTGAATTTTTTGGAGTTATTGAGGCAATAACGGTTGTTAGTAGTTAATAGGGAATTTGGAGAGTTTAGTGGGTGGTTAATTTGAGAAGTAGATGGAAGGGTGAAGCATTGAAGTGGAGTTAGTGGGGGGTTTTTGTGGCGCGAACTCCCAGAATTCCGGAGTTGGCAGGTATAAGGACCATACGTCCCATTCTCTCTCCTCCCTTCAATTTTCTCTAGTCTTTACTTACTTTTCGCTAATTACCATCGCTAAAATCTTTCCCCTTTTCACTTGTGCTTAGTTATCCGAGACCAAGAACTGAAATTCGTTGCTCCGAACCTATAGATCGGCGAATTTCGCGTCTGAACAAGGTAATTTTCGTCGAAATCCCTTCGTTTTTTCTAGATTTTTCAAGTACCCCACTTTTTCCGTTCACTTGCGCAACCAACCTTGACAATGGACGGCGACCGTGGAAAGAGGAAGGCTGAGACTCAGCCGAATGTAGAGGATGAGGAGGAGGTTCCGCAGTTGATTCTACGACGAACTGCCCTCTGGCGATGATGCCAACACTAAGAGGCTAGAAACCTAGGGCTAGGGCTAGGGCTAGGGCTAGGGTCGCCACAGCCGGCAGCTCTGCTGTAATACCCCATTTTTTTTAAACGTATTTTCTAATTAATTAATCAATTAATATTTTCTAGAAGGGTATTTTAGTAAATTATTTTACTATTTGAAGTTTTGGAACCAAATGATATTTTGATTTTGGCGCCAAAAGCATTTTAAAACTTCATTATTATTTTTTGGATTTTAGATAAGATTTATTATCCATTTATTTCATTTAAAACCGGATTATATATACATAATTAGGATATTTAAATTAAGGAAATTATATTTTCTTATTTATTTAATTAAGGCCGAATTTTCTAATTAATTAGCTAGGAATTTTCGGATTTTCTTAGTAAAGAAAATCTGATTTTTCTTAGTTAATTTAATTGGTGAATATTTGGTATTTTCCTAATTAATTATTTTATACAAAATATATTATTTACATAATCATTTTTATTCCTTATAATCTAGCAAAATAATGCCTCAATATCAATAGGGAGGTCCGAAAATATGAGCTTAGGAAAGATCAAATTTTTGGCCACCATATGATATCTTTGAGCAATTTATTTTGGTAATTTTTGTAATTTAATTATCTTCCTTAATTCTTATTTTTTCATCTCCCAAATATTTGATCATCTTATTTCCTTACCTTAAACCATTCTTGATTATTCCCCAAGCAAAGCCATTTGCCATATTATTTTTAATGACAACATACTTTCCATAATTAATTATTCCTTAATCACCATAAAACTAAACTTTCCTTAATTCTTTAGCTCACCTTTCCAAGTAATTCCTTAAACCAAAATTACCATAATTCTTTCTACATTTTCCTACCATAATTCTTGCATGAGCTAGCCTATAAATACCCCTTGAATCATAGCTAAAAACTCACACCGAAACTCTCTTAATTTCTCTCTAGTTTTCTTCTCTTTTTCTTATTTCCTTGTGCCACCACCACCACAAACCACCACCTTCACCATCAGCCACCACCACCTCACCGGAGACCACCGTGACCCACCCGCAGTAGCAACTTTCCGGCAAGCTTTTGCCTTTGCCGCCACTTCCCCTTCCTCTTCTTCTTTGATTTTCTATTTTTCTTCTCTTCTCCTAATTAATTATATTATTATTATTATGGGGGATTTATAAAAATTATAATGAGTGTTTTTAATTAAATAAAATCAGTTTATTATTCAAGTTTATGAAAAAAAAAAATTTATAAGGTTCATGTACATATAGTTGGGGGTTTTATTTTAATTGTTGTGATTATTTGTTAACCTTATATTGATTAAGGTTATATTTAATTGTAGAGTGTGTTTGACAAGAGTTCTTGAAGTTCTTTTTATGTGTTTCTAAGCAAGGATCAAGGTACGTTAGGTGGCTAGATACCTTCGAAATTGATTTGATTGAATAAGCATATTTTATATGATTTTTATGATGATTGAATTAAATTGAATTGAATTATGATTTATGAAATAAAGTATGTTTAAATAATTGGTTTTAATAAATAAGTTTGAAGGAATGATTTTTATATTATGTTTTGAATGATTAAATTATTTATCATGTTTTAAAAGGTTTGAGTTTGAAGGCATGTTGAATTAAATAAAAAGGAGTTTTGAATTGTTTTATTATAAAGATTGGAATTATTGATTTAAAGAGGATTTCTTGAATTATTTATTAAAAGATTTACAAGCATGATTATTTATTAATCCCACTATGCGGATTCATTGAAGACTATGGACTTTGTATGACTTAGTCTTTCCTCAAGGATAGTCTTTCAATATAAACATACTAGCTTGGGGGGGGGGGGGTGTGCATACTTAGAGAGGAATTGGGTTTTTGAAAAGAATTGATTTTAATAATCACTATTATTGAATTATTGAGTTATTGGAATTATTTTTGAGAATCTTGAGAATTGGTTTTGAATCATGAGTTTGGAATTATTGAATTAATTAGTGGAATTGGTTTTAAAAGCATGTTTGTTAATAAATTGAGTTTACTTATCTTGTACTTATCGTACTTAGCATATTTAGCTAATTCGTGTTTCCTATTTGTTTTGGTTCGCCCTGTTTACCTTAATGGTAAGTAGTGTTAACTATTTTCAGGTGGAGTCAATAAATGAGCATTTGGGAGTCCCCGGATATTCTTCACCTAGTTTAGGAATGTTGGTCGTTGTTTCTATTTTTGAGTACTCATAACATTGGTCACTATTTTTATTAATTATTAATAAAGAAAGAGTTTGATTTTCCGCTGCAAAGTTGTGGTTTTAATTAGTAGTTTGATTAGCCTTGCGTGATAATGCGATGGTATTATGCCTAAGTCTATCTCTATGGTATAATTATACGTATTATACTAGTACATCCGTAGAGGGAAATTTGGGGGTGTTACATCAGCCCTCAACGCCGTGGCGCTTAATACTCTCCCTCCCAAGGCTTTGGAGCATTCTAGCACTTCAAAAAGGGAGTGGTTGGATGAGGCTTCGAATTGGGGCCTCATAACTTATGCCCCTTACGATTGGTTGACAGGAAACGACGCCGAGTACAATTTTTCTTGGCAAATTGAGATTTGCTACGGGATCATGGAGGAGGATGAGTATTGGTGTCGAATTCCCACTTTGGATGATCGAATTCACTACCCTCCACTAGGGTACATCGACGTTTATGTTCTCCAGCTATATTATGGGCTTCGATTTCCCCTCCATCCCTTTATAATCAAGGTGCTGAATGGTTACAACATTTCGTTACCTCAGATGACTCCTGAGTATCCAAAGGCTGATGTCGTACTTGTGGGTATGCTAGTTTATGGGGTTTAAGCCTAACCTCTTCGTCTTCCGCTGCATTCACAAGCTGGTTACAATTGTCCAAGCGAACAAGCATAATGGTCCTTGATGGTGGGCTATTGAGGACGAAAAAGGTTATCTTTCGGTTTGGCCGAATGATACCTCGGATAAGGATTGGCAGGTACAGTGGATCTGGGTAAGGGCGCCCCAGGATCACTACAAGAAAAAGGTTTATTTTCGACGGACACGAAAATCCGTCGAAAAAAACGAAATTTCCGATGGTTTTAAATTTTGTTGGAAATTTCCGACGAATCTAGATATTCCGTCGAAAATTTCCGATGGAATTTAAATCCATAAGAAAACACCTAGTTTCCGAAGGAGTTTCTGTTGGAAAATAATTAATTTCCGACGGATTTAAATTCCGTCGGAAATTTTCGACGGAATTTACAGCCTTTTCGAAGGAATTATGGTTTTTTTTTACAAAAAATAAAAAATAAACAAACCCTAAAAACGGATCACCCTCCCCTCTCATTTCTCATTTCTCTCTCCTCTCCTCTTCTCTCTCTCCGCCTCTCCTCTCTCTAAATTCCTCTCCTCTTTCCTCTTCTCTTCTCTCTCTAAACTCCTCTTCTTTCTCCTCCCTCCTTTCTTTCGCTTTTCTCAGTTTCTTTTCTTTGTTTTTTCCAAATATTTGGGTTTTTAAGTTGTTGTGTGTGGGCTGGTGGTGGGTGGCGATGTGTGAATTTTTTGGTGGTTTCGTGGTTTCTGGGTGGTCTGTTGGGTTTAGTGGCATAGGTAAGGGTTAGTTAGGGTTTTGGTGGTTTCGTGAGTTTGGTGGCGTGGGTCTGGGTGGTGGTTGTGCATGGCCGTTTGTTCTAGATCTGGGTGGTTTCGGGTATTTTTGGGTGGTTTTGGGTGGTTTCTAGGTGGGTTAAGGTGGTGGATTTAGGTTAGATTGGTATGGTGGGTGGGTTCTAGTTAAGGTGGTGCGACTGGTGGGTTAAGGTGGCTGGTGTGGCTGGTAGCTGGTGGTGGTGGGAGGTGTTTTTTTTTTTTTTTTAAAGCATGTTCCGACGGAATTTTCCGGCGAAACAGTATCCGTCGGAATTTTCTGACAGATTTTTCTGGTGCCGAAAATCCTCTTCCGATGAAACAGTTCCGACGAAATTTCTGCCGGAAAAGTGGTTTCGACGGAATTTCTATCGGAAAAGGTCGTTTTTCCTACAAAAGGTTTTCCGACGACCGGTTCCGACGGAAATTCAGGATGATTTCGACGGAATTTTTTCCGTCGAAAATGGCCTTTTTCTAGTAGTGGATTCGGATCACCAAACTATTTCGGCGTGCCAAGACATCTGGTTCAACCTGATCCTCACATGTTTAAAATCGGTCCTGATAAATTCACAGATTTAGACCGAGCGCAGTTGAGTCATTTCGGCCGATCTAAAGTGCCGGGGCTGATTGAAGACGGTTCTGGTTGCCTTGCTGCCATTACATCTTCAGCAAGAAGATGCTAGTTGTTGTTGGCCTCAGTCGAAAGTACCAAGGCGCTAAGGAGCTCGGCTGGGGCCGAGGACTTTATTTATTTTTCTTTTTTTACTTTCACTGTCTGCTTTTCTTTGCAAGACTAACTGTTGCTTTGCATATTCAGTGTTGTTTAAAGGGAATTCGGGCGTCGACTACGAGGTGCTCGACATTACTAATCCGAAGGATCGTCCTATCAGCCTGCACGGCAAAAGGTTTGAGATTGTCATTGTGACCGAGTATCAGCAACAGAAACCCTGGTGGAAGAAGCGCGATCTGTTCTTTCTTCTGCAAGCTAAAGAAGAAGAAGTTGCAGCCCGTGCTTCTTCTGCTGCCGCAACTTCTACTCCTGCTGTTGACCGAGCTGAGCAAGCTGCTCTAGGAGTAGAAGGGGACGAAGACGAGCGTCTTCTTGAGACTTCGGTAAGCTTTCAGATTTGACTTGTATTTTTTTTTTGTACTTATACGATTTTGCCCCCTTGTTCCTTCTTCTGCTGTTTGACGAGCGGGAGGTTGATGCCCTAGAGGATCTGCTGAGTGATCCTGCCGAGAAGTTGGAGATTTTGGATGGAAAGCCCGAGGGGTTTGAGTCCGAAACCTCAAAAGGCGCTAAGGCTGTGAAGGGAGCTAACATGCCTTCGACTTCTTTGGATCAGTTCAGTCTACGGACTTTGGATTCGCATCAGTCCCTCTTCTTCACGTCCCTTACAGCACCAGGGATTTGCTTTCTTCGCACTGAAATTCAGCGATTGCATTCTTCGCCGATCTGATGAGAAAATCTGAGTTGGAGAAAGCGAGGACTTGGTATCTTCGGGCTACAACTGGCCTAGGCGAGCCCTCAGTCAGGGTTCTTCACCCCTTTCTCGAGACTCAAAGGCTTTTGATGCTTGTAAGGTTTTTTATACTTAAGCATTTTGTACTTAAGCATTTTTTATTTTTACTTTTCTTTGAACTTATCTGTTTCGGCTGCTCTGCTTTCAACATCTGCAGGCTGTTCAAAGTTACACTTTGGCCGTTGAGATGAACGATGAGCTGCGGTTCAAGCAAGATGAGGTTGAACTGAAAGCGAACATAGCTAAAGCCAAGGCTAAGGCTTCGGAAGAGGAGGCCAAAAAGCTTAGGGCCACTGTGGATGAGGCCAAAGGTCAGTTGGAGCATGAGTTACTTCCCCTCATGGACCAAGGAGGTGAGGGAGGTATAAGGATGAGGTTATTCCCTCATTGAAGAGCTAGGTCTAACAGTTGCAAGAGAGTCTGGAGATGCAGGGAGAGGACTTTCGGCGAAAATTTATTATTGCTGAAGAGAAGTGATCTGTAGCTAAGGCTGAGTTGGAAAGTGAACTTTAGCAGCTACGAGAGAGCTTGAAGCAAGAGAAATCCCTCAAGGCTGCTGCTGAGGATGAGTCCCTCATGATGAAGGCTAAGCTGGAGGAAGCCCAAAATCTGCTCAAGGTTTGAGTTTACACCGAGGTAGAGTATTAGGAGGGGTATACCATTGGTTTTAACGTAGTTTGGCGGTTGGCTTTCCACGCTGATCCCAGCATAAATTGGGATCTGGTGGAGACTTGGGCCTTAGATGGTAGTGATGTCCATATGGTGAATCCCAGCTAGGCTGAAGACGACTTCCCGGCTCGTCGAGCTAAAACTGAGGCTCGAATGAAGGAGGCTGAGAAGGCATTGACTCGTCCTGCTTCATCCTTGGCTATTGCAACCTCGGGTGGTCAAGACACTGCTGCAATCGCCTAGAGAATCTTGCGGGTCAACTCTATCCTCTTCTTAGAATATGCAGCATTTCTGTTTTTGCCTTTTGCTTTTTTTTCTTCAGCTTGCCTTATGTAAAACTTTAATTTGTTTTTGAATTTCAATTAGTTGTACGTAGCTCGGCAGCTGCTTTTATCTATTTTGTGAATGGCTGCCGATTAGTGTTTGGTTTTCTAAACTTTGTTTTGATGTAGCTCGGTGATCTGAGCATAACCTGTTGTTTCTATTGTATTGCCTTTCTTTCCAATTGCCTTGCTCACTTGATTTTGTTGCACCAATTGTATTTTATTTGTTTTGCAAAATTTTTCTAAGTGTTGAGCTTCGGCTTGGACCTGTTTGGTCCCACTTTGCTGGAAGAGTAAGACTGAATCTTCTGTTAAAGTGTTGCTTGCCCCCTAGAAATCTGGAGTCTAATTCTTTGGATTTCTAAAGTATTTGCTTAGGTTTGCTTGTACAGACGAAGTCTTGCTTTGTGTTGTCTTGTACCACTTAGCAAAATTTTTGAAGGTTTTTTTTTTTCTTTTTTTTTTTGAAGAATCTATAAGTTCGTTGCTCAGAAGTCATGGACTCCAAAAGCAGTATTCTCTCGATCCTTAAGATTTTTGCGGGGGAATGCTATCCGAAGCACAATGCCAGTAGTTGGCTATGCCTCATATATGAATTTTTTGAAGCACGATGCCAGTGCTTGGCTATGCTTCAGATTTTTCCACGGCCCCTTTTCCCAATGGAACTAATTTATCCGAAGTACCGTGCCCTTAATCAGCTATACTTCGGCTGTGAAATCATTGTTCCTTTTTCGGGGGGTTTTAAGGCAATCCCAAGTACAATGCCAATGTTGGGCTATTCCTAGGACATTGCCGTTGGAAACCCTTTGGAAGACATATAATGTGAAACATACAAACTTGAAAAATTTGATCAAAATGCTGGCTCAAAGGCCTTTCATTAATATGCGAAGGTTCACTTACATAGATTGCTTCTCCCCGAAGGGCTTACCCATGGAATTTTTTTAGCACATCGACTTTCCAATGGTTCTTCAGCTCAGTCCTATCCAACTGGCGAAGTCAGTAGGTTCCAGGCTAAAGCTCATCGTAAATTTCACAGGGTCCCTCCCAAGTGGCCGAGAGTTTCCCGTGAATCCGGCCTTTTTGAACAGCGGAAGCATTTCGAAGAACCAACTCCCTAATTTTAAGTGGTCTTGCATTAAGCCTTTGGTTGTAGAACTTGTTGATTCTCTACTTGTAAGCGGCCATTCTACTTTGAGCCGAATCTCTGACTTCATCTAGGAAATCCTGGGATTCTTTCAGAAGTTTCTCATTCTCTTCGACCCAAAAGTGGTGTACAAGCAGACTTTCACTGCCTATTTCCACTGGAAGCACGGCTTCAGATCCATAAACTTGTTTGAATGGCGAGTGTCCTGATGAATCATATTTTTATAGGATTTTGTGGCACGTTTATTCTAGTTTTTATTCCTTATTCTTAGTCTTTTTAGTTGATTTTAGGGTCATGTTTGCATAAGTCATCATATATCGCTCTACTACGCTCCGTTTGTGTTTTTCTTAATGTTTCAGGTGATTTCATAGTCATTTAGACGCTTTTGAAGGGTTTAGAGTTGATTCGGATGATAGTTGGATGGAAGCCGATGTATTAAGTTTGTTGATTGAAGAATCTATTCTAGTAGAAATCGAGTTTGATTAGTATGTAAATGGAAAATGAACATGAATCCACAAGGGGTCACTTTGTGCCAATCTAAATCGAATTTGAGTTGAAAACGAAGAAAAACGTTGATGAACGATGAGGCAAAAAAGGACCCTTGTACACTGTTTCAGCCATAACGAACGGGTTGAGCTGATTCAAGTTGGGTTGGAAACTAGACTTGAAGAGCTTACCAACTATATGTTGCACGCCTTTATACAATTCTTAGATCTTAATATACATCCATTCGAATTTAGTGTTGCAAATCTGCCAGTCAAAAGCCCAGCCATCGGGCGATGGCTTTGCCGCACACAAGACTTTGAATCTTCTTAGCCCACTGGAAAACCATCGGGCGATGGTCGAACGTCGACTTCGTCGCAGTTCTCGATCACTCGACCAGCGCCCACCCATCAAGCGATGGGTTTGGCGTGCAGAATATCGTGCAAATTACCTCCATTGATTTTGATTCTCCAAGTGACCAATCAAAAGATGACCTTAGTTATTTTTATTTCCTTATTTTGTTTATTTATTTTATTTTACTTAGGATTAAGCTTTAATATAAATATTTGAGAGAATTTTATTTTCCTCTTATGCTTTATTTTTTCTAGATAGAACGCTTCTTTAGTTTTTGTCTCTATTATTGAATTACTCTCCATTAATTCAATCATCGAGGAATTACTAATCTTTCGTTCTTTATTTTAATAAATAAGAATTCTAGTTTATTTATCTCTTTTGTTTTGTTCATTTTAATTATGAGTGAGTAGTCGTTTTCTAAGGCTAGGTGAGGGAAGCCATGTTTACACCTTGATTATTTATGCTTAATTATTTATAAATTTATGAATTAGGGTTTGAATGATTCCAATTGATTTGTGCTTTATTGTTTGATTCATGTAATTGGCCAATATCATGAGTTGATTATTTAGCTAATAAGAATTAGAATTGAAAGATCATAATTTTTTTTTTTTTTTTTGAAGGGGGAGATTAAAATTCATTAATAATAAGCCTTACGGCACTTACATAAGAAATCGTAATCGAACAATACAAAGACAAAAGAACCAATTACAAGTTCGAAATAAAGGAAACTACAATTGCACGCGCAAAATGACTTTCTGAAATACCCTTGGCTCATATAACGCTGTCCTATGCAGCCTCTTGCAAGGGGGTCTGGCAATATGTTGTAGTTTCTGACGTGAACCTTCATTGACTCAGAATCCCATACTCCTCGACCAGAAATCAAACTTGGTGCCATACACTTCACCATTGACAATACAATCTCTGATTCAAACACGGACCCCAGCTCGGAAGGATAACCCTTCAGCCCAAACCAACAGAAGATCAAACCAAAGCCCCATAGTCAAAAAACCCGGTTCAAAACATGCACCAGAAGATCGACACACCGATCTGCACACCCCATAGCACACAAACGCACCACACAAGAAGAAAAAATAACAAACCCTAAAGAACAACACACACAACGACTAAAATAAGAAACAGACAGAAAATTAAAAACGAGAACTACAAACGAAACCCTAGCAAACGACCCCGCAGCCAATCCGAGAACCACCATCCAAGCACCGAGGTTCACCAACCCAACCCACAAACCACCGTACAGGAAAGCCCGACCCGTAGGAACCCGCCCGAGAAGCCCAAACCCCACACAACCCTGAACCGCGGCAACGATGGCTGGAAACACCAGACTGAGAACGGCCCTACGCGAGGGACTTAGAGGGAGATAACTCTCCCTCCCCGTTCTCCTGCAAAACGTCGCGACGACGACGGCCAAGGCGGTGGAGCAGAGACACGGCGGGGGAGCGGGGAATAAGAGCGGCGGCAAGCCGGCAACAAGGCCGGTGAGGAATAGCGGCGGCCGGAGAGGGGAAGCGGCGAAAAAAGCTAGGTCGACCGGACAAAAAATCAAAGCGAAAAAAGAAAAAAAAACACCTCAAGGAAGTAGATCGGAGGCTCGCCGACATAATGGAATGGGCGGTGAGCCGCACACCCCGCCGACGAGCCTCATGGTCGGAGCGATTTTGAGAAGACGGTTGGGTTTTTTGGGGGAGAGAGAGAGCGTTTGTTATGAGCTTTTGAAAGATCATATTTTTAGAGGCTTAATTATAATTGGCGACTTTGATTATGTTAGCGACCGAACTACATATGTTAATTCGTAAGCAATAATTCCTGACCGTAGGATTAACTGTTGTGTTTTGCGGTGTCCGACACCGCGCGGAAACAAAACCCGCCCAAAGATCCGTGCATAAATTAAAGCAACTAAACATGCATTAAATAAAGCATACAATAAACACATAATAAGAGGGAGAGAGAGAGAGAGAAATAGGAAAGACGATCATACCCGTGATGCGTGTTTTCCACTAGAACAAACACAAACTCACGAACGGAGAAAAAGCCTTAAACGCAATCCCTCCAACGTGGTCCACCCACGCGCCCAAACTTGGCTAATATTACTGGCTAGGGCAATATTGACGCTACTAAACAAGCGGATCTCTTTATAAGGTTTTCTCAATGGAGATGCCTTTTATAGAGTTCAACACTTGCAAAGAATTCGCAAGGGAGGCCTTGGGTATTTATAGGAGAAGCATCTCCATCCCCTTGATTTACAATCAATGTGGGACTTTTGCAAAGTTGAGAAAAGCTAGTATTTAATTTAATTTTAAAATAAATTAAATAGCTAGAACAAATAGTCAAGCAACAAGTGGCAATCACATGTGAGTGCTTAGGTGAGAACCACAAGGAGAGCCACATGGCCTCCTTGTTCCCCAAGTCACCAAACCCACCTATCACAATAGCCTATGACCATTCAACACCCTTGGCCACCAAGGTATGGCCAGTCAAGGCCTCCTTGACTTGGCTTGGGCTTCCCATCTACACTGCAAGCCCACGCATGTAGCTGGGCTACTTGTGTGCTTCTCGGTTGATGTGTCGCAGGACCATAGGCCTTTCCCACAAGCACCAGCAAACCTTGCTTGCTAGCGGGCTACTGCGTGCTTGCTAGCAGGCGATGCGGGCAAATGCTAGCAGCTGCTAGCGAAACCTAGCGCTTGCTGGCAGCCAGTCTTTCTAGCACTTCTAGGTTGCGAGCCATGGCACGCTCGCCCAGCAAGCACACGTGTGCTGCTGCTAGGCTTGCGGCCAAGCGCCACGCATGCTAGCATGCTTGCTAGCCATACTAGCCTAGCCCTCGCATGGCTAGGCCGATGCAAGGCTAGGGCTTCGTGTGTTGTCTCTATATTTGTTGTTTGACTTATTTGTACGTCTTGTAAACTCCTAGAATTTAACTCGATGTTCAACGTTCGATTTCGACGCTCTAAGCTCGAAATCCGACGTCGGAGTACGAATCCTCTTGTTTGACGTATTAAGGCCTTCGGCTTAATTTGTCACCTTAGTTTGGTTGCACGCTTGGGTGTGACCCGTTGGGTTCAGTAGAAGGAAAGCTATGAGATTAATATAATTATTCTCACTAATCGGAGATCAGATGGCCTCTAAGCTGACTTTCCGATCACTCGACTTCACTGAATAATTAACTCCGTAATTAATTCTGAACCCATTATCAAATTAATACACTTGTTCGATGGACACCAATCCTTTCAATCTTCCACTTGTCCTTCCGGACAAGTGTGCTAATAGTGTATAGCCTTTTTCCTAGGTCACTTAATGCCTCTTCATGAAGTATAAGGTAAGATTCTTCGTCATCCTTATTACGTCCAGAACTGTTTCTCGATTTCCGAGTTTGACTGTCAATAATTAGATGATTTCTAAAATCCATCTGAGCACGACCGTGCATTTTTACAGTCTCGCTCTTCGAGAGGCCTTGTAACAACAAAGACATGTTCCCTACTGTTAATAGGGGGACATTCCTAGTCTTGCATTGTCAACTTCCCTTACTAAGAGGCCCTAGCCACCCGAGTGTTGCCTTTATAATCTCCTTGTACGGAAGACGTTTGACAACATCAAAGCGGCTAGTACTCAAAGAATAAAACTAACAATACTCATGGTTAAGGAAAGAGGTTCCGATGGCCATAATGAGTAATATACTTATGATGATTGTTAAATCTCTTAAAGTATTCTCATAGGTTGATCCAGTATAGTTCCAAACCAATACCTGTGCAAATGATTTATGACATTCTTGTCCTTGTAGCACAAGAAACAATGCTATAAATCATACTACACTTTAATCTCACCCAGTCATTAGTTGTCAAACTTTCAAATGACCTCGATTAGGGATAAATTTTAATATGACATTCAATGTTCACTTAATAGGGGTTTCTTTATCCATGACTTGTCTTGATACCCTATTTTATCGTTAAATCGAATGGACTCATTATTTAATTCTAAACCACAATTTAATAGTTATCAGTAAAATTTTATTCCATTATGAAACTTTCAAACGTTTCATCTTATGATTAATGGTTTTCCCAAATGTTTTAAGAGTAATACTCTTAACAAAATATTTATAGAAATCACACTCATATCTAATATGCTTGATTTCTTTCTTGAAATTGTGAATGTTGTGGTTCACTTATTGCATAGGTTTAGTTATGATTAGTTTGCAAATCTTAGCATCTTCATTATCAAAACTTTCATAATAAGATGATAAGATTCGAGAGTGTTATGGATTATATTTGATTTAGGATTTATTGTCCAAGTGATGGCTCCCACTTATTTTTCATGATTTGAGATCTTCAACTTGACAACCTACTATCATCAAAGTTCAACAACGAACTATCCATTTAACAACTTCCTTATTATTGCCTCTAAGGCAGCAATGTTCTCAACATATACTTTAGTAGATTTCCTAATGATGCTTTGCTTGGAATTTACTCCAACTGGCTCATAATGATTTAGATATCCTAATCATTTGTGATTATGGAAATTTACCTTAAATTTTCGCACAATATATATAGATATAAGTTCATGTTGCCATTCTTAATCTAGGACGCATCTTAACCTCATTCTTATAAATGGCTTCCTTATCAAGGATCTAATCCTTGCTGAGGTTGTGCTTGCAACATCAATACTCAAATTATATTTTTTTCCATGCATCAAGAACTTATCCTTTTACTTAACCAAGTACTTTAGACGTTCTTGATCATAAACTAAAGATCCATTACTTAGATTCAAGTCTATTGTTATTTTATACTTGTCATGCTCTAAGCATGCAGGTCATGTGAAGATTCCATATCATAGCATACATGATGGATCTATTTGCAAAATTATTCCAATTTGATCCCATCCATGTGACTTTTAGCTCATCCAGTTTCACTGAGTCTTGCTAAACTGTTTGCTATATGGCTAGAAGTCTTTACTTGAGTCTTTCTTGTTTAACTTAGTATTTGCCTAGCTTATACTTAATTAGTTCAAACAATTATTTAGTCTTATACATATGGATTGAAGGCCTTTTCAAGTCCTTCATTTTAATACGGTAAATTCCTTTACTCGTTTAAACATTTTATTAAGTTTATACAACAGATCTTAATCCCCACTATGTACTAAGTATCGCCTTTAGCTTGGTCCATCATTGAAAAATCCTTTCAAATCTAAGCATTTAGCATTTGATAGTTATTTTACAATAGAGTTCGTAGAATTCTTATTGGACCTTACAAAATTGACTTTTGCTCCCACTAAACTTCTTTATTCAAAGAATTTCCATGTTTCTCAACAAGCCAAACCTTATATTAACTTTATGAGAAAACCCATTCCAATTCCTACATGTTTCCCTCAATCTACTAATGGATGTCTTGAGCTTGGTTTCAAATCTAGCATTATTTAGATTAATCAAAACCCTTAGACTACTTCTATAGTCTCTTCCAAAATCCTATTTTAATTTTAGGAAGGTTGTTTTGGTATCTATTTTACCATATTTCACAAGTGCAATTTTGAGAATAATCATGAAAAGACTTAAGCAATCCAATTAGTGAATAAATTTTATTAAAATCAACGCCGTGAATTTAATTATCACCTTTTCAAATAATCTAGTTATGCATACATATACAATTCCATATTTGTTAGTTTTCTCCTTGAAAACTTATTTGTATTTGATGGATCTTTACCCTTCATGCAAATTAATCATGTTTCAAACATGATTTTCAAACATGGAGTCTGTTTCGGATTTTTATGGCCTCTAACCATTATTCAGAATTTGGATTTGTCATAGCTAATTTACAAGACACCATTCCCTTACCAATAGTAAATAGTATGCTTATAAGTTTTAGGTTTATTTCTAACTTTATAGAAACTTTACAGGATTCAATCCAAGTCTTTTGGTGAATTCTAAACCTATACGGGGTAATTGCATCAAACACTGAGTCTTAAGGCGCTTTTAAAGCCCTTTGATTATATTGATCTTACTCGCACACTTCTAAAGTTTTTGTGAGTAATGAGTTCTCTTATAAGGTACTTGTAAAGTCCTTTGAGTATTCTTGATCAATCATTCTCATAAAGCCCTTCTAAAGTCTTCCGAGATTCTCATTTTAAGTTTGTTGCTAATCTCGATGGTCATCAAGTTCATTTTTCTCCCACTTGTCGTTTTGGAAATGTGTTATTTTCCAGAAAGACGCCACTTAGAGCAACAAATACTATGTTCTCAATCAGGTTGTGGAAGTAATGCCCGTAGTCTCACTTGAATGCTTACAAAGAGACATGTATATTTTCTTTGGGTAAAAGTTCATTGCAAAACAAACAGTTAGCTCCCACTTGAGCTACATTAAACCTTATTGAGCCACTTAGCTCCCACTGAGCCAATGAGCTCCCACTGAGGCTAAGAGCCCTAGACACAAACTTGAAAAGACGCTAGAAACTATTTCTATCCATAACTGAATATGGTGTGCTTTCTTAGCTTTAACAATTTTGTTTAGTATAACACTAGTCATTTGTGCAAATCTTTGTGCAAATCTTTAAGAACTTTAAAGTAAGGGATGTGATCCATCATCATTTGAGTCATTTCCAAATGGCATCGAGGTCTCCTTCAAGACATTTTATATTCTTTGTGGAACTAATTTTGAAATTCCAATTTCATAACCTTAATATGATCACTCTTGGTCAAGCAAACATCGCTCGATCTAATCTAGATGTTTTGATATCTTGCCAAGTCGATTCTATACTTCACTGAATTTTTGAGCTACTCAAGATCCAGTTTTTTTACATTTGATGAATATAGTCATATTCTTACAAATTCTTGTGAAAACATTAAAGTAATGGAATTCTCTTTAGCTTTCGGAGTCAATTTGCTATATCAAGCACAATAGCCCCTTTCTTTGTCGGTTTCAACAAGTAAGACTTCCTTGCTTTAGAACGATCCTGAATCGATTAAGTTTCAAGAGTCTATCTGATAGAGCCTTGAGTATGTTCTTGTTGATGTGACATTGCTAAAAATGTTCAGAACACAAATCATGTCCACGACTTGAACTTTGTGATTTTTCATGTTAGAGAAATGTTTGTTTATAATCAAGCATCCTTGACTAATGGCTTAAACAACCTTGCTATTTAAAAACCAATAACTATTGCTCTTTTACTTTGAATGTGAGTCTTTCCGTGTGTAAACGGATCGTTTGCTGATTATGGAACACAATAACCATTTATTTGTTCCAGCCTTAGCTTTAAAAGGTCTTTAAACAAAGCAGATGACCTTATAACTGATGTAGCACTACTTGCTTTATTCCAAGCTTGTAAGTCTATAACTTAGCTTAATCTTCAATGGTTTGAGGTCACTTTAAAAGTGGAACACTCAAGCAGTATTCGATACTTGTGAATATAATGAATTGCTAAGTTTAACTACGATAACATGAACTCTTAGGTAGAATTGGAATCTCGTATTCCTTTCCAATGTTCCTTGTTTCCTATATTTCTTATCATACATCATCTCATAACTTTTAAGAACCATTTATCTAAGTGTTTTGACTTTTATATTTTTTTTAGGCATAATTCAGCATCTAATGCACCATAAGATAAAGGTCCATCTTTTCCTTTAATTCATACTTGAATTACTTCATCAATGAGTCCAACTCATTAGTGTATGAATCGAAAAGATATGTTTATTGTCAACTACTGACAATTTGAATTTTTCAACTCAAGACTTCATGTTTACCAAAACTACTTGGTATTTTGAATACATGATGTCCAACCGTCCTTTCAGACTAAGCCATAAAAGTCATTTATGAGAAGTTGTATTTTATAAATGTCTTTTCTTTCCTTAAGAACCATTCTCAAAAGATTTCTTTTAATTAATCGTTGAAAACATTATAATTTGATTTAGAATTCTAAAAATATAAGTGCAAAGTATAACCTTTTATCAATATAACATAATAAGCATTGAAATACATGTAAACAAACAATTTCAATTAACTTATTTACGTTCTATTCACACATTTATAAATTTGTCCCAATTAGGCGAGAATAAAACGATTCTAAGATCCCAAAAATCAATAATTGATTAAGCATGCTTTGGCTTGTCTTAACACTTAATATTTTAAGGTAAGCCATCTAATTACTAATAGCTCCAAGCTATTCTTGGTTCGGTAAATCGTCGATCCAATGCTTCCTTGACGATTATCTCCTTTGCCACGACATCCAAGGACTCCTTACTGATAGCGTTGAGTTTAACCAAAACTAATGTGTATATGATGCCTTGCTTTGGCAAGCACACCAACATACCTTACTTCCCTAGGAAAGTAGTAATGCCTTGCTTTGGCATAGCCCATTACTATTCTCATTAGTTCCGTGAGTGTCATTTTGGAATGGCAGATTTGATTCAATATTCTTTGGGACTTAGGGTTTCTATGTTGGTTGATTTAAGTGAACTAAATTACTCATTCAACATTCGAAATCCTAAACATGCATCTAATATTGCAATTATATAAATAAGCAAAATATATAAGGCATAAATAAAGATGGATTTGGCAAACTAGCATGACCCCATAAAACTTGAATCTTCAAATCTTCATGGGCCTTCATGGCATCTTCTTGGCTTTGTTTTCTTAGAAACGCCGTCTTCAAGACATCACCACCAATTATGCAACTACTAATAAGACTAGAACTAATCTAAATATTATGGTACAAAAAAACTCAACGGCACGTAATCCGTATTTAGATTTACAAATATACAAAATGGAACGCAGTCCGTATTTACTATCCTAGTCGATCCCCACTAGTTGCCATTTTGTAAAACTTGCATTAGAATATCTATTCCATTCACCCATTCATTAACGTGAATGGCCCATGCATTTTACAAATAATACAAGCAACAATTCAAAATGAGCGCAAAACTAGTTACTAACTTAGGTGGTTAATCCAATTAACTCGCCTAATTAAAACTAGTCAAAGTAATTATCCGATTATGTGAATTAATGCAATAATAATAGCTCAAACGATTAATGAAGCTCTTACTAAATTCCACATCCAACTTAATTAAAATTAATCCAATTAAATTAATCAAGCGGGTTAACCTAAAATTTTTCCAAAATTATTTTGCAAGTGCCGGGAAAAACCGAGGCCTAGTCTCGTTTAATTAAAACAGGACCGCAAAAAATGCAAAATAATAGCCCCTTAAACGACCGAGTGCCTAGAATCTAAGTCACGAGGCTCTGCTTGCTAGGCACCAAGGCCCCGCAGCCATGCGTGGGTGCTGCTCGCACAAGCACAGCAGCGTCAAGCGACCTGCTAGTCGCTGACAACGTCGCATTTTGTGTTACGTTGGCTCTAGCATCGTGCTTGCATGCATGCTTGTGCTGGTCTGCAGGCTACGCTGTGCGAGCTGCACACTACCTAGTAGCAGCAACCCCGCACCACACGCATGCACATCTCCGTACCAAACTGCTGCTGCTCGCATGTACACACGCACTAGCACGGTGCACTCCCTCGGCAGCCACATGCGGGCTGCGCAGGCAGCCCAGCTAGCCGAGGGTTGTGCTCGAGGCTTGGTGCCTTGTTTTACGTGCTTGTGCTTCGAAATTTTATTTCGATTTTGTGTGTGACATAAAAATTAATTCTAAATTATTATTAGAACTAATATTGAGCAATATGAAAATAAAACAAGTCCAACTTAAATAAATTCAATTTTAGTGGACAAACCAAAGTTAATTCAAGCACCATTCTTTAAGTTATTTTTGGCACAACTTGATGCAACAAAAAAAAATGAGGGCTATTCTCACAATTAATTTTACCAATATAAATTAACAATGAGATTTGACAAAAAGGTTGGAAAAATAAATAATCATCCAATGAAAAAATTTATCCAACACTTTCTTATGCACATTTGAATATTGTAATCTTTCAATATGAAGATTAATAATATTTCAAGCACAAGTATGAACATTTAAGATTTTAATCAACTTAAAATGATTAAAACCAAAAATTAGTTCATTATGGATTTTAGCAAGTTAAGATCCAACTAAATTAACAATTAAAGATTGAATATTTAACATTTTAGGGCTTCAAAAATACATATTCACCATAAACATTCACACTCCAACAAATTTATTTGCAAAATTGTGAAATTTAAAGTTTATGTGAAAATAGGAGCTAACCAAATTAAGCACCAATTATGACTTCATAAACATGCTTAATAAGGGTTAAAATTGCAGAAGATTAATGGTATAATCTAACACATAATCCAACTATTGCATGCCATAATTAATCAAGGTTTAAAAATTTTAAAAATTTCGTCAAAAACGAAAAACCCCTCGAAAACCACTTTTTGGGTGGATTTTGGCTTCTGGAAGGCCATTTTTAAATACAAGGTGGATAAAGTTTGTTTTAGAACGTTGATTCCACCCAAAATTCACTATTTTTGAGTCAAAATCGGAGTTCGTAATCCAAAATTAGCATAAATACAATCCAATTAAAAACGAGATCCTAATCTAATTAGGATGCTAAACTAGAAATTTAAATCCAATTTAAATCACCTTATTAATTATTAGTCACAATAATTAAACGAATTTGGCTCTGATACCACTGTTGGGTTTTGCGGTGTCCCTGTTGTATGTCGCTCAAGTCTATACTTGTATTCTTCGCAGGGATATTCATAGAGAAGTTTGAGGCGAACAAGTACACAAGCGTCTTGATGCCATTTATGCACCTGGCTGGCAAGTTGCCAAACCATTGTTGGGCAATGCCCTTCAATGTAGCCGAAAAGCATCTGCACCAAGTGGCATCATCCAACTCCTATAAGTACATGAGGTTGGTGTATGCCATCAGGTGGTCTTCTAGGTTAGTGGAACCGTCATAGGCGCCCACCAACACATTCTTAACCTTAGCAGGTTGTGCTACTTCGGTTATCTACTTGGAGAACGCAGAAGGTTGTTCCCCAAGATTTAGCAGCCGAAGCTGCCAGTCCATTAGCTAGACATTCTGTGCCGCCTGACCTCCAAAGAAGGTCGGCTGCATGTATGGCGATCCATACGGCATGTATGGCTGTTGGGGCACATACGGAGCCGGTTGGATAATCTGAGGGCCAGTGTGTGCGGACAGGTCGCGTGACTGACTCTCTCAGTTTGTTTCTGAACACCTCACTGTGGTATTCAAGAAATTTCTGGGTAGGATGACGTTGAAGCCAACTCAGACAATTTTTGACTTTTCTTCTCCTGGATTAACATCTGGGCATCCGAGAATGTCTTGTATCGTAAGTGTGCCGATGGGATGTTTCGGAGATGTGTAGCTGATTGGGATATTCATGGTGTCCTTCATCATTTCCATAATCTACCTTCTAGTGGACATCTTGGTTCTATTGCGACTTCCTATCGAGTGCTTCAATGTGGGTTCTATTGGCCCTCATTATTCAAGAATGTCCGTGCCTTTTGCGATGCATGTGATGAGTGTCAAAGAACAGGGAATATATCGAAGAGGCAATTAGAGATGCCACAAAACGGGATTCTTAAGGTTGAGCATTTTGATGTATGGGGTATTGATTTTATGGGATCATTCCCTTCCTATAGTGGGAATCGATACATTTTGGTTATTGTCGACTATGTCACTAAGTGGGTCGAAGCTATTGCATCACCAACTAACGATTTAAAGGTCGTTATGAAGTTATTTAAGAAGATCATTTTTCCGCGCTACAGAGTACTAAGAGTTGTTATTGGTGATGGTGGTTCTCATTTCCAGCAACGAACTTTTCAAGATCTTTTCAAAAAACATGGAGTTACCCACATGGTCGGCTTGTCCTATCATCCTCAAACGAGCGGCCAAGTTGAGGTATCTAATCGAAAAATCAAGAGAATCCTTGAAAAGGTTGTCAACAAATCCTGAAAAGATTAGTCATTGAAGTTGGATGACACATTGTGGTAATTGCGAACGGCTTACAAGACTCCATTAGGGAAAACTCCGTATCGGTTGGTGTATGGCAAAGCTTGTCATTTACCGGTCGAAATTGAAATATCTTTCACAATGGGCTGTCAAGGAGATTAATTTAGATCTAGAAAAGGTCGGTGAAGCGAGACTTCTTCAATTGAATGATCTAGACGAGATTCGGCTCGATGCTTATGAGAACCATAAGCTCTATAAAGAGAAAACGAAGAAGTTTCATGATAAAATGATCCAAAAATGAGAGTTTAAGATTGGTGACAAGGTGTTACTTTATAACTCAAGACTTCCGCTCTTTCCTAGAAAGCTTAAGTCTAGATGGTCCATGCCTTTCACAGTCATTGATGTCAAAGCACATGGAGCCGTTGAGGTTGCTTGCGAAAATAGCATGAAATTCAAGGTAAATGGACAATGTTTGAAGCTATATACTGAGGGTGCTTTTATTGGCAAATTGGAGACAATTTATCTCTCCGATCCACCAATTGATGCTTGAAATTGAGGTAAGAAGTCAAGCTCATGACTCTAAATGAGCACTTATCGGGAGGCAACCCAATTTCCTAATTCTCTTTTATTTTAAATTTTTAGTTCTCTTAGTTTCTTTTTCTTCATTCTTTTTAGTGTTAGTTTAGGTTTTGATTTTTTGATTTTTTTTTGTTTTACTTTACTAACTTTATTAACATTTCCTTTTTATTAATTTTTAGTGATATATTAAATCATTTCAAATAAAAAAAAGAGCAGGAGCAGGTAACCGCAGACACCAGCCCGCACAAGCTAACGGCAGGCCAGCACTCGCTGGGCCGAGCACACCCTAACAACCCAACACATTGCCTGATCCGCTGGAATTTTAGTGACCATTGGTTCTGGCACCTTGGCAGCCTTCCCGCATCCCAAAAAAACAAAAACAAAAAAAATTACAAAAAAAAAGTGTGCTGCTGCTACAATTTGCACACATCCCAAGGCGCCACCCTTTTTCTCTCTACCAACCCATCGTCGGAGTCGCTCACCACCGCTACACCACCGGCGCCCACCACCGCTGCACCTCCCACGACCACCATAACCCCCCTTCCACGAAAAAAAAGATGAACCCTAATTCTTTCAAGGTTAGGGCTTTTTGATTTCTTTTTCAATTGGGTGAATTGGTTGGAATTACATCAATTGATGCTTAATTTGAGGTAATTTTCAACAATTTGGTTTCAATTGTACATAAAGAGGTATTAGTTTAAATTTTTCATCCATCTTTTACCTTGAATTGTCCACATTCATATAAAAATTGGAAATTTTGCCTCTTGTCTTATATTATTGGATTGTTGTTGAGTTTGTGGTGATTTTTGTTGATTGAAACATTGATGTTTGGTTAGTGGATAGTTGATTTGATTCTACTTTGGTTTTTGGGATTGTGAATACTAGTGTTGGTTGGAGTATTTTGTGCCCATTGCTTTTTTATTGTGAAATTGCATCATGAGAACCACAAGAGCCACTAGTTCTCACCCAAAATTCACCCCTTCTCCACATGCACCACTAAGATCAACTCTGACAAAAAGAAACCCACCTTGAAAAGCAAGATCCCTACCTTCGAAGAAGCATCCCAATCCACCACAAAAATCTACCAAACCACCACTTAAACCACCTCCAACCACTTCTCATACCACTCCACCTCCCACTTCCCACCCTTATACAAGTTTGAGTAAAACTTAACACGACCTTGGCTTTTCACTTCAAGGCCGAGAAATCAAACCAACACTTCGTTATTCATATGACAATGGTAAGAAACTTGGCGTTGATGATTGTTTACAAGAAATTGGTCGAACGTGTGGTTGGTCAAAAATTCTTAATTTAAAGGAAGAGGTCTATCTATATTTGGTGGTTGCTGAATTTCTTACTTCTTTGTTAGTATTGGAAAATGGTGACATATCTTTTTCTCTTGATGGAGTGGCACATTCAATGGCACCAAAGGAGGTTAATGAAATTTTCGAATGACCCTGTGATGTAACCATTGGCTCATCAGAATTTGGTTCGTTTTGGGGTGAAAAAAATGGCTTACAGTTTCACCAAAAAGTCTTTTGGAGAGAACTCACAGGTCGGGATGATTGGAAAGTTGGTTCTACTAAGTCTTTTTCAATTGTGAACCCAGTGCCTCGTATTCTGCACCGCTTACTTCTACAAGTGTTCTTTCCAAAGAAAGAGATGAGGCGAATTGCTACAAGTGATTTCAAGATGCTTTGGTGGTTCTTATATGGTGATCGAGACAAGATGGGCCAATTGGATTTTGGAAAAGTCCTCATTGCTTCATTTCTTGTGTAGAGAAACAAGCCAAAAGGGCCTATTACTATGGAGCTTTGTAATTGTCTTTGTTAAGCATATGGGGATCGACTTGTATTACTTCAAAAAGTTAATAAATATGCACTCCTTGATCATGTGAGTATGGAGCGATATGGTTGGTTGTTGTTACCAAACATTGATTTGTTTCTATAGCAAGTTAAAGGAGAGGAGAAGGACTCAAATCCGATTCCCTATGCTGTTTTTCCCACCCCTGCGACTCGAATGGGTACTCCAAATGCCCTTTTGTTTCTCTTCGTCAGCAGATAGTAGCTTCTAGCAACACCGCTACATCTAATGACACTACAGTCGACGCCTCTTCTGTCGACGAGTCTCTTGCTGAGTGAGCTTTTCTTTCTTCTCCCTCTTTCATGTATTTTATTTTGCCACAGTGAGGACACTGTGTTTCATTCTAGCTTAGGGGAGGGGTATCTATCTTTTAATGCTTTCATAGCGTAGTTTTTTTGCTTTTCGTAGGTATTGCATAGTTTGTACAGTCTATTAAGGATGAGAGTTTACATGTAACGAAATAAAAGTATTGCTTTCTTAGTTTATTTTGTTTTTGTTTCTGCATTCTTGTGCCTATTTTCCATATTTTGACTTTGAATCGTGTGCGGACTCGATTAAAATTTCTCGAGCTTCTTCTCATCATAGTTATGATTTTGAAATTCGGTCAATGTGCTGTATACGTTGATAACTGCGTAGCAATGTAGCCTGCGATTAATTGGTTTGTGGTAAGATGTTTTGCTCTTTTTCAGTCTAGCTATTTGAAATTTTGTAGACCCCAAGCCATGTGAGTTTTTGAAACTTGATTGATTGATTGTTACATTTATAACAGTATATCTTTTGTATGTGTGATAGTTCCTAGTGCAACATTGATCTTAATTTTACCTTGAGACTCGTAGTAATTTGGTTGTGATGAGTGCATGATTGAAATGATAAAGGTATTTTCTTTTCTTTTTTTCTTAATTTTAGCCTCCAAAAGTTATTCTTTGTACACTTTCTCCCTAGTTGTTACCCATGTTGAGCTTTACCCTATATTGAATTAGCCATATTACAAGCCATCATCCTCAATTGGTTACTATTCCCAAGCCTAGCTTGGGGGAATGGTTACTAGACACGATGTTATTGCTCTTGAAGCTTCGATCTTCGGATTCCACGAAGAACTTGGGGTTTCTTTTTCTTTCCCGCTTAGTCCTCCACGTATCCTCTTCCCAATGCTCCCCAATCCCTTTATGAGATGGAGTTTATCCTCCATCCTCTTGACCTATTCTCCTTCTTTGGTTTCTCGGTTGTTCAATTGTATCAGCGTGCACCGAGGAGACAAGAGGTGGGAGCTGTTGGTTTGCCTGAGCCTTCATGAAGTCCATGATGAAGACCATAAGGGCTTTTTCCACTTCTTCTGAAGTGGAACCCGTCTAGGGTGTCCCATTTCGGTGAGACTATGAGTGGCGGCTAGGAGTTGGACTCTTAGCATTCGACTGACTCGGCCGGCGAGAGCTCGACGACTGACCAATGTTGTGAGATGGTCTCTCCGACGAGGCTTTCTCAGAAGAGGCAGCCTCCGAAGACGAAGAGGAAGAAGGTCCTTTCTTCGCAGCGGAAGAGGAAGGGTTAGTTTTCTTCGCACTCTTAGTCATATTGCTAAGTGAATCGATTTTTGGCTTGTTTTTTATTGTCTTTCCCACAGACGGCGCCAAATTGTTTCGCATGTAAACAGTTGGTCCTCTGACTAGACCTTAGAAGTGGGCTGAAAATTGGACTCGACCCAAGTGATGAATGGGGCGAGGGTTTCCTGCGCAGCAAACACACGTAAACTGGCCTCGGGGGTGGTGTTGTGGAAGGCTCCTCCGATGCCGAAGTTAGGACAGTGTTTAGAGAGAGAAAGCAACGCAAGAGTATTAATTGCTTGAGGCTTAAAATGCATGAATTGAGAGAGAGGGAAGTCAAGGCTTTTATGCCTTACTCAAATACCTTTAATGGGCCTCTTAGCCATGTGGGCTTGCCACATTAACTGGGCCTTCTTTAACTTACTTGGCATGCTGGAAGAAAGTTGAACCTTCTTTGGGCTTTTAATTTGATCATTTGTGGACTGGTCCAATTAGAGTAAATCAGACCCAAAGAACTATTATTTCAATAGACATGGATGTCAAGTATTTTAATTTGCCTAAAACTTTAGAATGGAGAATCATTTACTATTAATCATTTATAGTTATTCTCTCCACATTCAAAAACTTGCACACACATTATTTAAGTAAATCATTTTTGTGGAAGACCAGCGAATCCAAGCACAACATGGCCAAGAGGGCCCAAGATTGCTTAATATGAGTTCATTTTCCGTGAAGGTATTGGCGAAGTTCATACCATTATTCCATTATCCACGAATTAATTGCCAATGAAAGAAAATGTTCCCTAATCAAGCTTTAAATGTTGTTATTGTTGAGGTGTCAACCAAAATCCTACATGAAAACAGTAACAGTTGCATTCTTTATACGTGTCCACCTATCTCTATTAGTACGATAACAAGGAGACCAAAAACTAATTTGCGCGGGTTTTCTAGACATTATAATTAATTTTATATTGTGTAGTGATCAGAGTCAAGGTGAGAGTGCAACCCAACAAGTCTGGATACACCATGCACGGGTCCTAACAAGTGGTGTCAGAAGTTGTGGGATGCATTTGCGTTACATGGAGAGCCCTCAATGCGACCTCACAATCCCGATCATTGTATGTACGTAGTTTGAGATTATTTTGTTTTCAAATTTGGTTAAATATAAAAGTTTTTTTTTTATTATTATTATTTTACATATATACTAGTTGTATAATGTGGATTTGTGGATATGAAGATTTTGGGTCATTTCAAATTATTTTTTCTAAAACAATAGAGGTGGTTTTGACTATAACACATTGACTTAGTTAGGATTGGTTTCCTTTTTTCATCTAAAAAAAGAGTTATTCATATCTCCAAGCTAGGAAGTAGGACAAAAATGGACACAAGACTCACCATAAATTATTTGTGCCTAACTAATTATTATTCTTTAACGACTATTATTCACAACTACTACTATTATTGTAGCTATAACATATATGGAAATTATAATGAGTCACTTTTTTTGGTTTAGAAAAGTTGGCAAATGGTAGTTGAGAATATGAACAAAGTTATGTCTAATTTTCCATAACAAAGCGACCTGCCTATAATGCATCAAATCATCGTACAAAGACTATGTAACACAATTGAAACTATAAATATGAAAACAATATTATAAATACAAAGTTTTCAATTAACAAATTATTAACCCACATTAGTCACCTAGAATTCTGCCATGTTTCTTGGCTTGAAAACCTCCAGGAACACAAATTTAACCTCATTCCATCGTAACTTATTACTAATTGTTCTATATAGTTTCGTAATTATATTGCGCGCTACTGCCCAGTCTACCCTCGAGCCTAAGGCTCCAAAGAATTCAGTCCGAGCAATACTTGTGTTTGGTGATTCTACGTCGGACCCTGGAAACAATAACTACATAAGGACTGCATTTAAGAGTGATTTTTCACCTTATGGAAGGGATTTGCCTACCCATGTTGCTACCGGAAGGTTTAGTAACGGAAGATTGAGTACTGATTTTATTGGTACGTAAAAACCTGAAAAAGAATTACTACTTTCATTTCTTATTATTTGTAACAAAGAAATATTTTATATCTCACAATTAATTCTCTTTTGTTGCACATAATAAAAGATAAAGGTTGTATTATGTTACATTAATTCATATGATAATCGTGAATTGTATATATATTGTAGTAGTTAATATTTTGTATGAGAATTTCATTTTTAAAATTTAAATTTAATTTCTGCATGCAGCAAGCTATGTTGGAATAAAAGAGCTAATTCCAGCATATTTGAACTCATCGCTTAGTATAGAAGAGTTGATGACTGGAGTTAGTTTTGCTTCTGCTGGATCTGGATATGATCCTCTTACACCAACACTAAGTGTAATCTACCTCTTTCTCTTTTGTGCATACGATTAATTTAATAAGAACGTCATTTTTGTAACATGTTCTTAGCTTATATAGTCATGTGAATAAACTCAATTAATTGCTGTTGTACATTCGAGGTGGGGTTGTTTTTTTTTTTTTTTTTTTTTTTTTTAAAAAAAAAATAAATAAATAAATAAATAAATAAATTTATGTGCGTTTACTCATTTAGGAGGTCAAGCTTCATTCAAATGAGTTAGGGGGGTGGAAGGGAGGGGTTGAAGTGGTGTTCGTTGTGATCATGGTACATCTTGGTACATAGAGTGAACACACTTTAGATAAGAATGCATTGGAGTTTATAAATACCAAAATACTTGTCATTGTAATTAAGCTGATTTTGGTATAAATCTCATATTTTGACTTGTATATATATCATTGCTTGGTTATTGGGGTCAATTTTAATAAGGTTTAACATGATCAAAACTCCATTCCTATTAATTGTTCTAAATAAGTGGTGTTTTTCGCTTATCACTTTATACATAACAATAATTATTACGGAGCATAGTACTATAATAAAAAATTGTTTTAATACACAAATTTAAATACTGTACAGTTTTCTATTATACATTTATACATTAAAAAAATCATTTATCGTTAAAATAATTGCATCAAAATTCTTAAGCTTCAAAAGGCGAAAACATCATTTATCCAGAATTAAAGCGACTAAAAGTAAGATTTATAGTGAAAATTTAAGTTCCTTCCAAGAGAGGAAATAAAGCAAAATTGATAGCGTGACAATATATATAATAGTTCTGTCCTTTATTGTTTTCCATGGAAATTCATTATGCTTTATGCCAAATATATACATGCAACATGCAGAATCTCTCTATTTTGTCATTGCTAATTATTCTTGTACAAATAGTAAATATTAAGAACATTGTAAAACGAGTAATTTATACACCAAAAGGAAAATCTTGTTTTTGTATGTTTTTACTTCCTATACGTTATGTGCTGACTTAAATTTGCAACAGGGAGTAATTCCATTGTCAAAACAATTGGAATATTTCATGCAATATAAATCAAGAATTGCGGCCAGCATTGGTCAGGAAAAGACCAATGAGCTCATCAACAAATCGGTATTCATTGTTAGTGCTGGAACTAATGATTTTGTGGTCAACTACTTCACTCTACCAATTCGGAAAAGGATGTATACTATCCCTCAGTATCAGCAGTTCTTGGTCCAAAATGTTCACCAATTTATCAAGGTTAGTCCCTTCTACCTTTCCAAATTAATACACTGCTTTAACTGGCACGTTTTTTTACGCAGAAAATCAATAAATAATACTCGTATATGTTACCAATAAGTATAAATGATAAAATGTTGATATTCAAATATTATGGATTGAAACAACGCTAACAAGTATCTAAATGACTATGTTTAAATAATTAAATCTCATAAACTCTGTATAAATTCCAAATATTCATCAAAGTGGTGTATGTGAAAAGTGTAAAGTCATAGGGACATTTATTTAGAAATGAAAGAAGTGTTAGTACGAGTATTATTTCTGATATGTTTGATATATTAAGTATAATGTCATTTTCAGAGCATTAAAAATGTCGTGTGAGAACAGAAGATTCTTGTGAAACATAATTATTAGTCTGTATATTATGTTAAAGTTGATGTATACGAGAATTTGAAAGAGTTTATGGTGACAAGCTTTAAGTATTTGAATGGGACTGATGTAAAACAAACTAAACCTTACTGTTTATAAATTTTTATCATCTAATAAATCATTATAGGTCGGAATTTAGAAATCACCTCAAAAAGTCTTAAACTGCAACTCCATAACTAGGAAAAGGGTGCAACTTGAACTACACGAGACATGACATTAGCAGTAGTGCGATCTTGACTTGTAAATCGATCATGTCATTTATCATCACTATTAGGTGACTTAGGTATGAAGAACTAGTGTGCTGTGTTTGTGCGTCTATAACGAACGTCCATTATAAGGTATTACAAGAATTATATAAAAAAAAAATTAAAAAATAAAAAATAAAAAAACCATTTCAATCATTAGATTGTTGATTTTTAATTAAATTATAACATACACGAGTAATGTATCACTTTCGCATTATATTATTCATTTGTAAATTAAGGTAAGGCTAGAATTATCCGGAGTATGTATATTTTTTGTACAACACCTTAAATATAGAGATTCGAAGTAATTAAACATGTGTTACTAAGTATCCATGTTCACTTGATAAATTTCAAAATTTTGATACTTTATCGTCAAAGAAATTTACATTTATCGATTTTTAGTAAACTATTACCATATAAATAATTAAGCAAATTTTTTAAAATGTAGGTTGGCAATTATTACTTGTTCATTCATGATATGTGTAAAAATTATAAAGAATTAATATTTTGAATATTCATTTCAATACGAATTTAACAATATTTCACGTGATATTTCCTATAATAATAATAATAATAATAATAATAATAATAATAATAATAATAATAATAATAATAAATATTCTACATAATATGATTTTAATCTTTATTATAATGTATTTGTGTAATCAATTTTATAAA